>NC_033658.1:1682307-1689385 GCF_001601855.1 Plasmodium reichenowi | reverse complement strand
TATCTTAAAAAAAAAAAATAAATAAATAAAAAAAAAAAAAAAAAAATATTAAAAGACCCTTATATATTTTCTGAATAGAACATTTGTTCTCTTCATAATTATTTATTATTTAATACATTATCAATCATTTTATTTTGTAATTTCTTATCATCTAAAGACATTCGGTAGGAACTCAGTACAGAATCTGAAAAGTTCTTTTCCTTAATTAACTCCTCATTCATTTTATCAGGGTTAGAAAACAAATTCAGTTCTTTGTTTTTTTTCAGTGTTCTAAAATCAGGTACGTTTATTAACTTCAAAAAAATTTCATTTATTTTTTCATTACAATATGGTATAATATACAATGTTTAAAAAGGTATTACTGTAATATATATATGTGTGTGTTCATTTATTTATATAATAATCTTTTAATTTTAATTTTTTATTTTTCGTACTGTCCTTTTTCTGGAAGATGTTTTTTTTTTATATCCTTTTGATCTAAACAGTAGAAACAAAAAAAATTAAAATAATTTAATATAATGTTGTCTTTAAATTATTATATTTCCTTTTTTTTTTTTTTTTTTTTTTTTTTTTTATAATTTGCTTTTACTCATATTGATTATTATCCAGAAAGGAATCCAAAGATGGTTCGTTGTTACCTACCCATTTAATATATTTATAAGTATAAATTCTAATATATATATTTTGCCATACACAATTTATTATTATTATTATTATTGTTATATATGTTCAAAAGCATATTTTTATATCTTGAAATATTAATGTGTTACTAGAAATGTATTCTTTAATATTTACAGTAGTAATCCCCTGTACCTCCAAAATTGCACATAACATTCTGATTATCTTATCTTTATATTCAATAACTTCATATGCAGCTTTTTTGAATTTTTCTAATTTCATATCAGAATGATTGACATATCTCCTTTACAGGTTCAGATAAAAAAAAAAAAAAAAATTAAAAAAATTGAAAGAAAAAAAAATTTAATTTATATATTTTTCTTCAAATAAAAATTATAAAATGAAAGATTCTCAACTTACTTCTTAATGTTTTCACTATGTTCCATTTTTTTTATACATGCACATATATAAATATATTTATATATATATATTTAATATATTTAAATATATATGAAAATGTTCAGATGCATTATATTATGTTGTTTTATTTTATATTAAGGACATTATAACTAGTTCTATATTAAAATATTAAGTATTAGAAATTTCAGTTTTCTATTTCTATAAATATATATAGTATATCATTTGTATAAATTGTTTATATTATTAAAAATATAAACAAAAAATAAAATAAAATAAAATAAAATAAAACACAAAATAAAAAAAAAAGATATATATAAATATATATTTGTATGTATGTTTCTCTATATATAACAAAAGAGTTGTAATATTTATTCTCTTTTATTTGTCTATAATTTTCTATTTTTTCAATGTTAAAATATTTTGTAAAATCGTGTGAGGATGGACACTCAAACAAAATAAGCAATTTTGAAAGATTAAAAAAAAAAAAATTATATTTTGTCTTCTCACAAAATGGATATATAAACATAAATATATAAATATATATATATATATATATATATATATATATATATATATATATGTGGAGAATAAGTATTTTAAATTTTCATCGTTTAAAGGGAAAATACAAATGAAAAAATATATATATGATTATATATAAATATTTAATTTTAGAAAAAAACTTGTATTAATGTGTAAGTACAAAAACGATAGATAATAAAACAATATTCTTTAAAAACATTCATAATAAGAATAAGAAAATTTAGATAGCACGCAAATTTATTCTACATGTGTAGGATATTTAAAAAGGTTAATTAAAAATTAAATAATTAACCTAATGTATATTATTATTTTTTTTATCTTTCTTAGTTTTTGTTATATAGTTTTCTTTTCATTTAACATTTTGGAATATATATATATATATATAAAGATATAAAGATATATAATAAATTAATATATAAAATAATAATAGTTGAAGATCATAAAAGTGCAATTAATTTTTAATTACAAATTAAATTAAAATTAATTAATATTATTTAAATGTATTAATTCATAAACTTATAAGGTTTAAAATATATAAGAATATTATAAAAATTGTATACAAATTAGGTATATAATATAATATATATAAAAACATAAAATTATTTACTATATATATATATATATATTGGACATAAAAAATAGATATACATATATATAATATATATATGTGAATTAATATAAAACATCTTCATAATATGAAAAAAAAAAAAAATAATAAAAATAAAAAAAATAATAAAAATAAAAAAACATATATATTTTTATATTTAATAAGGTACTGTTGGTTCAATATATTGTATAAGGTATAAATAAAAAAACTGTATATCTTTATTTTTATAAAAAAAATGAATATTTCTATATACACATATATATATATATATATATACATATGTGTAATTATTTTATTTTTTCCAAGGATCTGTAACTTCTATATAATTGGAAGATGCTATATTATCCTTGGAATTTTCTTGTATATTTATAACATCCTTATCTTCAACACTATTGATATCGAAATCGTTCGTATTTATATCAGATATATTATTGAATTCACTGTTTTGTTGTAATATTTCATTTTTTTTTTTATGATGATCATTTTTTTCATCATTTCCATCTATATCATTATTATTCCATACAAAATTGTGCTCTGAATGGTTCCAAGGGATTTTGTTATTTATAATATGTTGATCATTAAAATAAGTATCTTCATCTTGTTGTTTTTCTTTGTGGTGATTACTATAGGTAACATGATCCTCAGCATTATTATATTCAGAAAATAAATTGACAGTATCATTTGAATTATTAACACAAGATGTAATATCACTAAATGCAGATTTAAGAGGTGACATACTATTTGATGTTGTTGTATCTTCTACAATGTCATTATTATGGAGAATAATATTTTTATCATTCAAGACAGTATTATTTTCTAGCATATTATTATTATTATTATTATTATTATTATTATGTTCATTGATAAAATTAAAAGGGTCATTAGAATTACTTATAAAATCATCTTCATTATGATGATTTATGTTTGTTGAGATATTTTTATTAATTAAAATATTTTCATGACTTTCTATATTCTGATTTACATGATTTTGTTCATCAATGTTATAATTATCTTGGTTGCTAAATATATCTACACTTAATTCCATATCACTTCTTATATCATCATTTTTTTTATCATCCTTTGTTATACCTAATTCATGAGACATTAATTCCTCGATATAATTTATCCATTCCATAACTGAGTTAAATTTTTTATTATCATAATTAATTTCATGTTTTCCTTTATTGCACCAAGCATGAAATACTTTTTTAAAATTATCTTTTTTGAAATTATAAATTATTTCATCTTTTTCAATAGTTCCTTTTTTTATGTCACTATTATATTTATCTAATGAAAAATCATTGCTATATTTACAATTATCATTACTACTACTTTCAGTGTAATCACTTTTATTTTCTAATTCATCTAGCGATTCAAATAAGGATCCAAGCATATCAAACTCTGAAAAAATATCATTTCTATAAGGTGAAGAAATTAAATAATTTGAATTTACCTTTTCGATATTTTCCTCATTATAATTACTCTCAAATATGGGTGACGAAGGACTACGAATTGGTGTATTACTTGGTGACTTTATTGGGCTATTGTTATATAACTGTTGATTAGGTGATAAAACTAATTCATTTACATCGGTCAAATGTAAAGACGATGCATGTAAAGAGCTGGTTGGTGGAGACTGAGAAAACTTCAAATTTTCTGAAGAATTCATAAGTCTAATATCACATGCTTCTTCAAAATCTGGATCATTCAATTGATTAGGTATATTTTTTGGTGAACCTCCACAACTACTAGTACTACTACTACTACTACTATTACTACCACCACTATTACTGCTACTAGTACTACTACTACTACTACTAGATATATTGTTGGATCTAGGAGAATGTGATGAGAATACATTTGGATGGCTCATTTCGGGTAATAAAGGTAATTTCAAAGGATGATTTATTATAGGTGATGTATTATTATGTGTAAGATTTTGATTTATATTTGAAATATTAATATGTTCTTCTTTAATTTTTATTTCCATTTTTTCTGATTTTATTTTTACATTTTCATCATTATATAATTTTATTTTATACTTTTCTTCATCAATCCTATCCTCTTCTTTATTAAGATTCTTGTTTCTATCAACATAATCATTTATGTTTGGATTAATGCATTCTTTCATATTTTCTTTTCTTTCTAGAAATTCAATTTCTTTTATAAGACGATAATAATTTTCGTGTTCATTAATATTATTCATATTATTGATATTATTCATATCATTCATATTATTGATACCATTCTCATCATTCGTATTTCTGTTCGCTTGAGTGTCTTTATTAATTGAAACATTTAATATGCTATCACTATTTTGTTCATATAGTATATCAGCATTATTTTCATCATTAATATGAATTATATTATCCTCATCATTATGATTTATATTTTCACTATCATTTTCATTTCTATCTTTTAGTTCTATTCTAACATCTTCCTCATCATTATCATCTTTATCATCATCTTTATCATCATCTTTATCATCATCTTTATCATCGTCTTTATCATCATCATCATCTTTATCCTCTTCATCTGTTTTAACAACATGATCATCACCTTTCTTTTTGCCTTCATCACTATCATCATTATCGTTATTTCTGTTATTATCCCCATTGTCATTATTACTATTATTATTATTATTATTATTATTGTTGTTGTTGTTGTTGTTGTTATTATTGTTGTTATTATTACCATTTGTATTATTAACATTATTATTATTATCATTATTATGATTATCATTATTATTATTATTATTATTATTATTACTATTATTGTCTGCATTATTATTTTTAACATTAATATCACCTTGTTTATCACTAGAATAATCTGAATAGTTGTCACTTCTTTTTTCGTTTTGATCATTTAGATATATACACTCTTTATTCAAAATACGTTCATTAAATAAGTATCTATAAGTATCATTTATAATAATATTATTATTATTATTATTATATGTGAATGGATTCTTGTAAAACTTTTTATAGTTTATTCTATTACACATAACAATTTCATTATTATCATCACTGTTCAGTTCTTTACGCTTATTAGGTAATTTTATTTTACAATAATTATCTTCATTATTTTGCTGTATTTTATTTTTTCTATTAAATATAATTGATGTTTTGTCTGATTTATATTTTGAGCAGCTATTATTTGTACTATCAAAGGTAGGCATATAAGTATTATAATAATTATTTTTCATATTTATTCCTTCCGCTTGTTCATAATGTTTATAATATCTGTTCATATCATTTATGTAATAATTTAATAACCTTTTAGATAATATTGAAAAATAAAAGTGTGAAATTTTACTAACATATGATTTATTAAAATGATTATAATTTTGATTAGGGTTATATTTATTATTTACTACATAATTCTTATTATTTACACATAGAGATAAAGTATTAAGAATATCAATAAGTGTTTTTCTTTTACATTTTTTTCTATTTATATTTATACTATTTATTTTGTTTTTTAATTTTTTTTTAGAATTACTGTCATTTTTATTTTTTTTTCTTTTAATTATATATTTACTTATACAAAATATTTTATCCAAAAAAAGTTGGATAAAAATTTTAAGAAATTTCCTATAACTATATTTATTATTAAAACATTTTAAAAAACAATTTTGACTTTGAAAATAATCATTATGTAAATAATTATAGTAGAAGGATATAACATAATTACTGATATAATATTTGTATTTACATATATTAGTATATGTTATATTTTTAAAATAACGGTAATATATTATATTTCTACTGATAAATATGTTTTTTAATTTTTTAATTAATTTTTTTATTTGATTAAATATAAAATAAATTGTTCTATCAAAATTGAAATAATTAATAATATTCTTTTTATTATATTCATTTTTTCCTGTATTAATTTTTATTAATGGACATAAAATATTATTATTACTCTTGCATTTGATAGATGATAAATATTTCAACATATCAAATAGTATAGTTTTATTTTTTGATTCTTCATAATTTATGGTATCATCATATTTCATATATATAATCTTATTATTTTTTAATAATATATTATAAATTTTATTATCCATATAATTATTATTAGAACAATTATTTCTATTAATACTATAATTTTTATCATTATTTAATATTATCATATTCGTTTTTTTTCTCTTTCGTTTTTTTTTTCTTCTCATTATTATATTTATTCTCTTTTTTTTTCTCTTAATTTTGGAGATCCTTAAATTTCTTATATTATTCACTAAATTTAACACATTCATATAACAATTCGCCTTATTCGATTTTTCATATGGCTTTATTTTCTTGTTTCTCCTAATACATTTGTTATAACACAAAAGTTTATTATCTCTTCTAATTTTTATTAAACTTGCATAATTATATTCTTTATTATTTAATATATTATCTTCATAACTATTTGATGAATATATATTTTTTATCATATACATATTTTGTGTGTTACTAATAATATATTCATTAATATTATTATTATTATATATTAAATATCTCTCCATATTATTATTATTATTATTATTCATACTGTGTTCATTATAAATATTAACCATGACAAAAATTAATTTTGAGATATACACATCATAAATATAATTATTTATATTATAATCATTATTTCTAATCACATCATTCCTAATTTTTAAATTGTTGTAAAGACACTCATAATTTTTTATATTCATAAATTCAAAAGGTACATCTAACATTTTATACTTATAAATATGTACATAATACCTACTACGTAGGATGAAAATATGGTATATATATATATATATATATATATATGTATATATATGTGCTCTTATGTTACTGATTATTGTTATGATATATATATATTAATATGTTTTATCAAAAATATATATATATATATAATATGTATAATTAT
>NC_033658.1:1676808-1681907 GCF_001601855.1 Plasmodium reichenowi | reverse complement strand
TATATAGTTTTATTGCTTGTTTTACTCTTTTATTATGTCATTTATTTTATTTATGTATAAAAAAAAAAAAAAAAATTAAAATTTATATATATTCATATATATATATTTATATATTATATATATAATTTTAAACATTACATATCTTAAATTATGTTATAGATAAAATGTAATTTTATAAATAAACATAAATATATATTTATATAGATTCAAAAGTAAAAAAAAAAAAAAAAAAAAAATAAGGAAAAAAAAATATATACATATTAAATATATATGTATAAATATATAATATCATATTATATATATATATATCAGATTAATATATATAATAATATAACTATTTTTAATATTCCTTTAGAAATTAAAATTTTTCATTATTTTCAATTTCTTGATACTCTCTATTTTTCATATTACTTGTTATTATATACTAAAAATTAAAAAGTTAAAAAAAAAAAAAAAAAAAAAATTGTTACATTTATAAATTTTTATAAATAATGGTTTTTAAAAAAAAAGAAAATTTTTTTTACTTATTATATGTTTCATTTGAAAATTATACATATATATTAGGTACATTAATATAAATATATATAAAATGTATATATATTTTTTTTTCTGGAGGTTTCTACAAAAAATATATAATATATATATAATTATATATATAATATTATATTTTTAATAATAATATAATATATATATATATATATATTCCCTTATATACATTATATATATATAATATTATATATTATATATAAATATATATATATTACCTTTTTTGATTTTTATTTTATTTTATTTTTTATTATTATTTTATTTTTTTTTTTTCTCCTCAAATTTTAAAATCTAAAAGGGGAATAAAGGATATTTATGAATATTTAAAAAAGAAATAAAATAAATGCATATATATATATATATATATATATGTATATATTTGAAACACCATTATTAATTGTTTTCATTTCATTTAATAAATATTTTTTAATAATTTACCTTCATAATTTTATTATTAAAGAATGTCTAAATAAAATATTATTTTATAATATATTTTTTATAAATATTATAATAGTAGAATACATTTATAAATGTATTTTATATATTATTAAAAAAAATATATTTAATATTATCTCCTTAACAAAAGAATATATACATAAAAAATTTTAAATAAATATTTGTGAGTCCCTTTATGTAAAATATATTACATATATAATGAAAACTTTTTAACATATGAGAATTATATTCAACATTTATGGCATTTTTTTTTATTTTTTAAGGATTAATCTTAATTATATAAAATGGTGTTGACAAAAAGAACGACTTCATTTATTTTAATAAGAACAATATATATATATATATATATATATAAATTCATTTATATATATTGCTACATATATTCCTACCATAATTATTAAGTAATGTTCTCTTAATATTTTCAATATATATTTTTATTATAATAGAAAGAAAAAAAAAAAAAAAAAGTAAAAATGAACAACAAATAAAATCATTTTTTTTTATCTTTTAACATAATAATTTTATAAATTTAATATTAAAAAACATATTTTTATATATTATCATATATATTGTATAACTTTAAATCCTATATGATTAAAATAATTCTTATTAAGATTCCTTTTTTAATTGTTCCCAATACCATTCATATATTTTCCATTCTACGAATACACAAAACATATATAGAATAGAACAATCCTAATGACATGTACAAATATATATTTTTTTTCAAACGAATAAAGTCGAAAATTATAACGTTCTATATCTTAGACATTTTATATATAATTTTTTTGTTTTTTAATATAATTATGTTGTATACACATATTTATATTTCTTATTATATTTTAATAAATAAATAAATAAATATATATATATATATATATGGAAGCATTATTTAAAATTTCATTTTATATTTTTTATACGGTTTACATTTTATATGACTTACAGATTATGTATTATTAATTCAATACATATAATTATTCATAATGAATAAATAAATATATAAATATATACATATATATATATATATTATTACTTAATAATTATTGTTGAATAATTGTAATTCTTTTAATGATCTTCATATATATATAAGATCGCGATAAATTTATTAATTCATTAAAAAATAAATATTCAAATATATAAAAACAATAGGTTAATTTATTTAGTTCCATAATTTGAAAAATGCATATGAATTATTAATAAAATATTTGGATATTTTAAGACATATTTATGTATATACAAGCATGTTTTAATAAAAATAAAAAAATATATACAAATGGGTTTGTAAATATAATGTCTATTTTTTTTTTTTATAATATGTATTTTGAATAATATGATATGATATTATTCACATAATAACGAATTTAATATTTTAATAACTTTTTGTTTTCTTTTTCTTAAATTATTATGTAATTTAAGAAAAAAAAACATTGCCAACTAGCTATTTATATAATTATATATATATATATATATATATATATATATTTATACATATATATATATTTTTTTTTTTTTTTTTTTTTTTTGAACTAGCTAGTTGATGAAAAAATGAGATATAACAAAGCCATTCTTACATATAATCCATTTTCTGCTTGTGTAAAATAAACACTTTTTGGATTACTATCTACTTCAACTTTTATTTCGTTAACTCTTGGAAGAGGGTGAAGTATCTATAAATATATAAATATATATATGTATGTATATATTTTACATGTATTAAATATTATAATCTTCATAAATAAAATATATAAATAAATAAATAAACAAATAAATAAATAAACAAACAAACAAAGGAAAAAAAAATAAATAAATAAACAAATATGTAAATATAAATTTTAATTTTTTTTTTTTAACATTATTACCTTTGTGTCGTCTCTTGTGTTTTCTAAAGATTTATTACTCAGAATGAATGCGTTTTTATATTGATTATATTCATCTACATCAGTAAATCTTTCTTTTTGTATTCTGGTCATATAAATTATATGAACGTCTTTTAATCCTTCCTCCAAATTATCAAAATATTTGATAGAATCATCACTATAAAAATTGTTTTTTATTAAGTTATATGTAATAGTATTTACTATATCTTTAGGAATATTCAACGATTTACATGAAACGAAATTAAAACTGACGTTGTATCTGCTAAGTAGTTTGCTAAGTGAATGTACAGTTCTTCCATTTTTCAAATCTCCAACGAAAGCTATATTAAGCTTTTTATTTATATTTCTATCTAGAATAAATGGAAAGTAATTATGAATTGTATAAAAATCTAAGAGGGACTGAGTTGGATGTTCGCCTGTTCCATTACCGGCATTAATAATTGGCTTGCTTGAACAAGAAACAGCAATATCGACATTTTTCTAAAACGGAAAATAAATAAATAAATAAATAAATATATATATATATATATATATATATATATATATATATATATATATAGATATATAGATATATAGATATATATATAGATATATAGATATATAGATATAGATATGCATAAATTTATTCATTTAGTAATAATCAACTTTCAGTTCACATTTTAATTTCATTTATTTTCTTACCTTTGATGGATCTCTGTATATAATTCCATCCACGTATGTTGACAATATTTTAAAGGCATCTTCAACAGTTTCTCCCTTATAAAAAGAAGTTGAATTCATATCAGTGATATTTAAAACCTTGGAACCTAATTTTAAAATTGCAGCATCAAAAGAACATCTTGTTCTTGTACTTGGTTCAAGGAACATACTACAGAAAACTTTATTTTCTAAATATTTGCTATCTTCATTATTTTTTAATATTTTCTCAAATTGTTTGGATGTAAATAAGATAGCCAATAATTCCTCATCATCTACATCATCAATATTAATTACACTTTTGTTTTTCATTTTCGTCATGATTGTATCCAAATCAATTTTATACATGCTATTGATATAAAACATATTATCTAATTTTAATTTTTTTTTTTTTGTTCCTATAATCATATAAAAAAAAAACCCCACAATCAATAAGGTGATCACAACAATTGCAGTGCAAAATATTTCAATCATTTTTTTATAAAAAGGGATTTATAAAGAATAAAAAATTTTATTGGGAAGAGGAATATTCAGATATAATACGATGAAACAAAACACAAAAAAAAAAATAAAAAAATTAAAAAAATAAACAATATATATATATATATATATATATATATTTATGTATAGGTATATTTCTGATATATGTATATATTGTATCACTTAATACATTAACACGTAGACAAGAACATCTTGATATAGTTACACGTCAGAAAGAGATTGCTATATATATATATATATATATATATATATTTACAGGTTTATGTACAATTTAAAAAATATAGGTATATATATGTTCTGAAATGTAAATCTTATTTATGTATTAAGAAACTTATGGATAAATGAAATGTCAAAAAATATTATCGATTTAATAATAATATACACAAATATAAAAATAATAAAATATAGAAATATAAATATTGTAAATTAAATGGAATGAACAATATAAGTATAACTTAAATGTTGTTCAAAGAAATATGAAAAAAATTAATTTTGTAAAATTCAAAAGGTAAAGTTATAACAGATCATTTATTTTACAATAAATTATGAACATATGACAATCATAAAAAAATATTATAGGTGAACAATTATATTTAAAATTATATTTATTATAATGGTGTTCATTTTTAAATATAAATGATTTATCTTGTGTTGTAATAAAAAAAAATAATAAATAGAAATAAATGAAAATAATTAAAAATATAATATAAATATATATATATATATATATATATATATATATTAATTTGAAATGATTTTTTATAATATTGTTATTATTTGCTAATATCAAAAACAAAAAAACACAAAATGAAATATGAACACATCTTTAATATATAATTTGTACAATAAGATATGTAATAATATATATATATATATATATATACATGCATACATTTCTTGCTTATATTATTTAGTTTCTTTTTTTTTTTTAAATATTCATTTTCTACAGGAAAATTTTATTTTTATTTTTATTTTTATTTTATTTTATTTTATTTTATTTTATTTTTATTTTATTTTTATTTT
>NC_033658.1:1672626-1676716 GCF_001601855.1 Plasmodium reichenowi | reverse complement strand
TTTTTTTTTTTTTTTTTTTTTTGTTATCTTCATTCCTTTTTTCCCTTGTTTAATTGCGCAAATGATTTATATTACATAACAAAAATAATTATAATATAAAGAAAAAAAAAGATATAAAATAAAATAAGAATTTGAATAAATACATATACAAGAAAAGAAATGTTTTTAGCAAGTTATTTTGATCGTAAAGATAAAGTTAACGAGAAGAGTGAAACAGAAATTGAAGAAATTGAATATAAGAAAAATAATTTAGAAAAGGTACTGAAGAATGCTTTATATTTACATAAGGAGAAAAACGTCAAATTAAAAGATGAGGAAGATAAAAAGAAACAAATCAAAGAATACTTGTCCAGTTTTTTAAAAAAGAAAATAAAGGATGAACATAAAATGAATTTATCATATTTTATTTATGATGAAAATGAAAAACGAAATATTAGTAAATATTCAGTAGACAATTTTAATGAAAGAGAAGAAGATCAAAGAGGTATATATAATTTGTTAAAAGAAAATAAAAGTCTTAATAATATGTCAAAAGATATGTTGATACTAGCTAATTATTTACAACATGACAAATTGAAAAATATAGATATAATATCAGTTTATAATATTATTGATAAATATATTGATAAATATAAATTAGAAATTGATGAAATTAAAAAAGAATTAGATAAAGAAGCTGACAAAGAAATAAAAAAGAAACAAAACAATTTAGATACTATATATAATATAAAAAAAGAATTAGGAAATATACATATTGTTGAAGAAGAAAATAGTAACAATACTGTCGAATATATGTTAAACGAAATGAAAATAATAAAAAAATTAATCAAACAAAAAGAATATATTATCTGTGTAAAAAATACTTTAATCAGTTTAGATTATGCAAAAAAATGTGCAGTGAATAGGAAATATGATGAATCATTAAATATTATTTTAGATATAGTAAATATATTACATATATTTAAAAAAAATTTCAAAAAGCAAGTAATTAAAAATATAGAATTCTTTATTCCATTGTTAGCAGAATATTATATCAACAAATCAAAGTTGTTACTATCAAGTATACATTGGGGCAATAATATTTCGTATGTATCAACAAACTCGTTAGAAGACGTTATAAATGATATAGATATGAGTGAGGATAACGAAGAAATATATGATGATATGTGTGATGATAACGAAGATATATATGATGATATGTGTGATGATAACGAAGATATATATAATGATATGTGTGATGATAATGAAGATATATATGATGATACAAATAATTATTATCAAGGTTTTGAAAACACAGATATTAATTATTCCACGACATTTATAAATGCAGAAAAAACAAAGAATGTAGCACAACAAAAAGAAAAAAAAAGAAGACTTCTATATTATAATCGCCATATGAATAAATTTCACGATAAAATAAATAACAGTGTTATATTTGATAAGGAATATATGGGTTTGATAAAAAAAGAAAGTCTAGAATTTATCAACATTTTAATTTGTTGTAATTATATAGAAAAAATTAATATATGTATTACAGAGGAAAACGAAGAAAATGAAAATATATTATTTGTTAAACAAAAATATTATTCATCATCTTTTTATGTAGAAGAATTAGCTAGCAGCATAATTAATTTTTTTCGTTCCTTTTTTCAAAATGATAAAAGTCCACTATTCAAATTTGATAAACCTGAATGGGGACTTAAGTATTTATTTTATCAATCTATTATAAGTAATTATATCTTAAAGATGTTATTAAATTACGCTCACATGGAAAATTTTAAAAGTAATAATATAATATTGAAACAAACATTAGAGTATATGTTTACGTATAATAATAAATATAAAGAGATACTGCGTAATATTAATAATATTGAAAATTTGGATAGGAATCCTACATCCATAAATAATAAACAGGAAACAATTGCAATGAGTAGTGTGTCATCAGATGTGCAATACGAAAGAGATCACATGAAACTATTTCCGGAACTTAATAATGATAATAATAATAATAATAATAATAATGATAATAATGATAATAATTATAACGATAATTTTTATCGTAATAATAATTATTTTCATCCCATGAGTGATCAAATAAAAAATTCTTCCCATTCTTACCTATTGGATAATAATTTTAATATTAAAGATAGGTGGCCCAGTAAAAACACACATATTTATTATAATACATACAATTGTATGAAGGATGAAGATAAACAAATATTGTTTGAAGACATAAGTAATTATAAAATGGTGTTGGAAAAATTAAATTATGAAATTATAACAGAATGTCGATTGTACATATTAAGTAGAATAAGCTATTTTATTCATCTATATACTTTTGATGAAAATAATAAGGATGATATAAAAAAATCGTTTTTAAATTTTATGCAGCATATTTTTTTAATATACAAAAAATGGTGGTTATATGATAGGCATAATTGTAAGCATTTGTTAGATGATTTTTACAACAATACATATATCAAATTGAATCCTATGGAAAATGAAAAAACGAACCAACATAATAACTTTAATAATAATAATGATGATGATGATAATAATAATGATAATGATAATAATAATAATAATGATAATAATTTGAATGGTATTAATCATGATAATAATATAAATAATTATAATGTAGAGAATAATACAATTCAACATTTACAAAATAACGAATTATTGAAAAATAGAAACCTGCAATTAAGTAGCGAAGAAAATATAATTAATATGAATGAAAAAACAAATGATGGTGTTTATATTAGAGACTTCTTTATGTTAAATGAAAAAGAATTTCTTATAGATATATTAAACGATATGTCAAACAAAAAGTGTTGTATAAAATTAAAAAATAATATAATATTAGATGAAAATGATTGTATCAATGAATATAGTGATATATTTATACAATTATTAAAAAAAATAAAAAATAGAATATGGTGTTTTCGTAACAATCACGAATTTATGGAAGAATATATGAATAATGTAGTAAAAAAATTATTAATTATTGTAAAAGATGAATTTAGATTTCATTGGAATAATATATCAGATTTGATTGGTGATTCTGAAATAACATGTTTGTTATATATTTCTTTTCATAGAATAAATAATTTTTTAAATATATATCAATATAAAAAATATCTTGAAGAAATAAAACAAAATTTTGATATTCTAGAAAAAAAAATGTTTCATAATTTTCTAGATGCATTTTATCATTTTATATCTATAAGAATATATAATCTCTTTTCTGTAAGTAATGTATTTCATGAATATATTATAAATAATTTATATAAAATAAAAAAAAATTTACCAGATATAATATTTATTCAATTCTTAAACAGAATATTATATAAATTAGATAAAACCATTTTAAAATATTTATTAAATCAAAATATTTCATTTTTACAAAATGAATTATATTTTCAGACATTCATAAACAATTCATATATTTTATTACAACAAATAGAAGAATTAAATTATAAAAACAAGAAAGAAAAATTAAATAATAATACTGGAATATTCATTTATAATATGAACTTATTAAGAGAAATATTAAAATTAATGACTGATAATATAGATACATTGAAAGACAAAATTAACGAAATAAAATGTAGCTATGCATTTTTAAAAAATAAAAATAATTGGATAGATCAAGTTACACGAATAACAAATTCTTTATTAAAAGATGATTCTTCTAGTGATGATAATAAATCTTCTAATTATAATTATAAAGAAAATTGGGAAAACAAATGTAACAAAACTGAAATATCCATTATCAAAATTAAGATGTTATTATTAAGAAGACCGGATATAAAAACAATTGCAGAAAAATCAATTGTTGTTAAAGAGTTTATAGAATATTGATATGTATTTGAATTACATGTGTAACATTTTTTTTTGAACATTTAATTATACCGTCAAGATCCGTAGAAACGGAATATTTTTTTTGTTTTTTTTGAGATTATACAAAAATGGATATTAATAATAAATGAGTAGTAAAAAAGAAAAAAAAAAAAAAAAAAAAAAAAGAAAAAAATTTATATATTTTATATATATTTTTTTTTTTTTTTTTTTTTTTTTTTTTTTTTTTTTT
>NC_033658.1:1669935-1672226 GCF_001601855.1 Plasmodium reichenowi | reverse complement strand
AAAAAAAAAAAAAAAGAAAAAAAAAAAAATTAAAAAAAAAAAAATTAAAAAAAAAAAAAAAAAAAAAAAAAAAAAAAAAAAAAAAAAAAAAAAAAAGAAAAAAAAAATATATTATATATTACACATATGAATTTTTTTTTAAAATAGTGTATATATATATATATATATATATTTCTTTTTTTTTCATTTAACTTTTTTTTATATTTTTTTTTTTTTTTTTTTTTTTTTTTTTTGATGTTTTAGTTTTAATTTTAATTTTTAATTTTTTATATATTATTTTTATATTTTAATTTTTTTTATCTTTGTTTCGTTGGTTAACTAAATTTTTTATAAAATATTCACCTGCCTTATAAGAAGAACGAACTAAAGGGCCGCTGGCTATATATTTAAATCCCATTTTTAATCCTTCTTCTTTATAATATTCGAACATTTGTGGTGATATATATTGAACAATACTTAAATGATTTTTTGTAGGTCTTAAGTATTGACCAAATGTTATAACATCTATATTATTTTTTCTTGCATCATACATAGTTTGTATAACTTCTTCTTTCGTCTCTCCCAATCCTAACATAATACTTGTTTTTGTGTATAACTGAGGATTGATTTCTTTAGCTGTTTTTAATACAAATAATGATTGATCATAATTTGCTCTTTTATCTCTCACATATTTCTGTAATCTTTTAACTGTCTCTATATTATGTGCATATACATCCAATCCACTAAAAGCTAGTTTTCGTACAGAATCGATGTTTCCTTGAAAATCAGAAACTAAACATTCAATTAAAATATCTGGTCTTGAAAATTTTACTAATTCTACTGTTTTAGCAAAATGGCTAGCTCCACCATCTGGTAAATCATCTCTATCAACAGAAGTTAAAACAACATAATCAATATTCCATTCACATATAGCTTTAGCTGTATTGAAAGGTTCATTAATATCAGGAGGTAATGGGTTTGATGATGTTTTAATTGAGCAAAATTTACAACCCCTTGTACATGTATCACCCAATAACATAATGGTTGCTGTACCTATATTCCAGCATTCTCCAATATTAGGACATTGTGCTTCTTCACATACTGTATGTAAGTTTAATTTTTTTATATCATCTTTTAATTTATTATATTTTGTGCCAGTAGGAGCAGCTACATGAAACCAATCTGGTTTCTTTCCTTCAGGCATTTTATTTCCAACTTTTGGTGTTAATAATAATTTTTTTGTAGTGCTAGAAAAATTTTCATTTCCTTCTTGTACATATTTGTTTGCGTATAACAATTTTTCTACATTCTTTAATTTATATATATGTCCTTTTTTATTTTTATTTTTATTCTTTCCTCTTTTCAAATATGCAGGGTTTGTTTTTTCAATATAATTTAAAATGATACCATTTTCCATATTCCTATGAGGTATGTAGGAACGGGTTAGTTTCTTTGTTTTTTTCAAATTTTTCGTTATGACACATTTTATCCTCATAATAATGGAAAAAAGGATATACAAGTAAAAAAGGGATAGGATACCAAAATGCATATTTAAGAAATGTTGGCAAATTTTATAACATTATAAAAAAAAATAAAAAATAAAAATAAAAATAAAAAAACAAGTAACAGAATTATTAATATGTAAACATATATATATATATATATATATATATATATATTTAATATAACGGATATGTTGTATTTCTTGGTAATTTAATTCTTCATATGGATGATGCACATTTCTAAATGGTCATATTGAAACATTACAGTTTATGTAGGAAAAATTATAGGAACCAAATAGGAAATGTATATCTTTAAAAAATATATCATCATTTTTTTTATTCTTAAAAATTGTATGTATGTATATATATATATATATAATATATATATATAATTGTAAATATATATGTGCACCATATTATGAAACGACTTGACATTATTTTTTTAATTATTATTATTTTTTTTTAACATATATATATATATATATACATACATATATATTGTTTCTTTATATTTTTTTTTATTATTATTTTTATTTTATTTTTTTTTTTATTATATATTTTTTTTTATTAAATAAAAATGTATGAATAAAAAGGAATGATTTATTATGAAAGCCTAAGTTATAATGTCTAATCAAGGAGATTTTAATACTTATATATATATTCCAGGTTATAATGAAAAATATTTTAATATGATCAAAATGAATATATAAAAAAAGGAGATTAAAAAATGAAAAATAATAGTAAATAAATATTTTATTAATACATTGATATATATATATATATATATATATAAATTTTTTTTTTTTTTTT
>NC_033658.1:1668610-1669925 GCF_001601855.1 Plasmodium reichenowi | reverse complement strand
TTTTTTTTTTTTTTTTTTTTTTTTTTTTTTTTTTTTACTTGTAGTAAAATGTAATGAGAGTATCAAGAAAAGGTGCGAATTATGCTTTGACGTATTGTTCAAATTGATAGAAATGAAACACAAAGAATGCTATAACAAGTCAAAAGAAAAAAATTTATTATGTAATAATGATATAAATAAAGGGGAAATACACAAACATATATATTATCAACTAGATAAATTAAATGAACATATTAAAGAAAATAATATTGAAAAAGATTTTAAAGAACCTTTGCATATTAGTATATCAGGTTCGCTTAATTTGAAAAGATATATGATTAATTCCTTTATTAATAAAATAAAAGAGGAATTGAAAAATCAAAACAGGTGAAAAAAAAAAAAAAAAAAATTAAAGAAATAAAAACATATATATATATATATATATATATATATATATATATATGTGTATTATTTATATGTATAAATATATATTTTTTTTTTTTTTTTTAGCTTTTATTTATTTTTTCGAAATGAAGTAGACCTGTATAAAAGTCAAAAGAACACAAAATACTTTTGTTCCTATACCGTAAAAGAAGATCAACAAGAACTATATTTAAATGCATTAAAAGAAAAAATAAATAAGATATTAAATGAATTTGATCTTAAAGATACACATTTAAATAGGATATATCATTTATCTTTAGCTTACACCAATATAAATTTGGATGTACTTTTAGAAAAAAAAAACAAAAAATGTGTTGAAGAAGAAACCTTTTTCTGGCCGAACATAAATGAATTAATATTAAACAAGGATATTAAGGAAAATAGATTGGATGACTTATATATATATGTTAATTGTATTCACATACGTATTGGATACAAATTATATAAAATTCCGTTCAAATCTTTTGATGATAATTTGAATGTATCAGATTCGTATGATTCATATATGAGTAGCACAGATGAATAAAAAAAAAAAAAAAAAAAAAAAAAGAAATCATCATTATGTTTTAGGAATAAGTTTATATTTATATATAGAAACTTTTTTTTTTTTTTTTTTTTGTGAAATAAAATAATTCTTACGCAAAATACACTAAAAAATGTTTAATATACAATATATTATATTTTTATATTATTATACACAATTGTGTTTATAAATATATATTTATTTTAATGTCGTACAAAAAAAAAAAAAAAAAAAAAAAAAAAAATACTTAAAATATTAATAACTTTTTGATTAAAAATAAAAAACCACTATTTGTTTGTATCATTCCATAAAAAAAAAAAAAAAATGTACATATATATATTAAATATATGTGTAGATTTTTTTTTTTTT
>NC_033658.1:1668179-1668510 GCF_001601855.1 Plasmodium reichenowi | reverse complement strand
TATATATATATATTAAATATATGTTTATACTTTTTTTTTTTTTTTTTTTTTTTTTTTTTTTTTTAATCCTTCTATTTGTGTGAGTACAGAAAAAAGAAAAATATTAAAATTAAATCATCAATATATATATATATATTTATCTTTTTATTTGTAAAATTAAAGAATAATATAATGTATGAATAATCTTATAATAACAATAACATTATATAATATATATATTTATATTCTTTTTATATTTAGTGCATGCATTACAATAATTGTTACATGGGAAAATGAAGAAAAAAAAAAATGTACTATTAT
Source organism: Plasmodium reichenowi (assembly GCF_001601855.1). Classification (NCBI taxonomy): domain Eukaryota; phylum Apicomplexa; class Aconoidasida; order Haemosporida; family Plasmodiidae; genus Plasmodium; species Plasmodium reichenowi. The sequence continues at coordinate 1,668,210 of NC_033658.1, read as the reverse complement.
ATATATATATATATACAAAATATACATTTAC
>NC_033658.1:1664609-1668079 GCF_001601855.1 Plasmodium reichenowi | reverse complement strand
TTAATTTATATTATATATATATATATATATATATATATATATATATATATATATATATATATTCATTTTTTTTTTTTTTTCTTTTTAATTAGAGCAATTAAAATAATGAATACAAAAAATGACGTCAATGAAAATATAATATTGAATTGTAAAAATTTAAAAAGAAATATAAAAAGAAAAATTGAAAACTTTTATGATGACAAATATGTAGATACCTCAAACTATTTAAATAAAAGAAAAAATTATGGAGTAGGATTAAAAAAGGATATATTTGAGAAAAGTAAAAATGAAAGTATTAAAATTGATACACCCCCATTATATAATAACAACAAAAGAAAATTGCAGCTCGATTATTCTGATGTTAAGAAACAAAAAATAAATAACAATATTACATCTAATATATACCAAAATAATAATGTTATAATAAATAATTTGTCAAATGAAAATTTAAATAATATTTCTAACCATTCAGAAGTAAAAGATTCAAATAAATTATTAAATCCGTTATCATCTGAAATAATAAAAAATGAAGGAAATAATAATATTATTTATAATGATAATGAAAGAGAAAATATAAAAGAGTTTTCCATAATACCATTTGAAGAACAAAATAATACAAACACTATATTAGCTAGTTGCGATGAAAATAATAATGAAAATTATAATATTAAGAAAAATGTTTTAAATATTTTATATCAAAAAGATATATTTTATAATAAATTAAAAAATCAAATACAAAAATACAAACCTCTCGAGATTAAATGTATGGATATAAGTTTATTATTAAATAAATATAAACATGAAAGTTATAATAACTCCTTTAATTACCATAACCATGATAATATCATAAATACACAAGGTGATATGACAAGAACGCAAGGAGATATTATAAAAAAACAAGATTATATTACAAATACCCAAGATGATATTATAAATACACAAGATGATATTATAAATACACAAGATGATATTATAAATACACAAGATGATATTATAAATACACGAGATGATATTATAAATACACAAGATAACATAATAAATAGACCAGATAACATAATAAATAGACAAGATAATATAATAAATAAACAAGATCATAATAATATCAATAATGTGAAATATAATGAGAATATAATATCATCGTTACATAATATTCAACAAGAACCTATATATGTGTATAATAAGAATGAAACAAATATGGAGAGCTGTAATATGAATAATTCTACATCATATAATAATAATAATAATAATAATAATAATACGAGTACAACAAATTATGGAAAAATATTTATTAATGATTACCAAATAAATAATTACGATAATAATATTTTTCTCAAGAAGGATAATAATTACATAAATAAAAGTTGTCAAAATATAAAACATTGTAATAACACGATTGATAATTCAAATATAAATCCTTATAAATATTTTTCAAACACAAACAATATAAATAATTTAAATGATAATATGAGTCATTATATTTATGAAAATATTATCAATTTTAATAATTTGAATAATACAAACCAAATTAATAACAATGTATATATATCCAATTTTAATATTAATAACAATAATGATAATATCACATAGAATAATAACATATCATGAAAAATAAATAAATTAATATATACATACATATATATATATATGATTAATACTATATATATATGTTCAAAATATAAAACATTGTAATAATACGATTGATAATACAAATATAAATCATTATAAATATTTTCCAAGCACAAAAAATATAAATTATTTAAATGATAATATGGATCATTATATATATCAAAATATTATCAATATTAATAATTTCAATAATAAAAACCAAATTCATAACAATGTATATATATCCAATTTTAATATTAATAACAATAATGATAATATCACATATACTAATAACATACCATGAGAAATAAAAAAAAAAAATAAAATAAATAAATAAATAAATATATATATATATATATATATATATATGTTCAAAATATATACTGATGAATCATTCTTGTTATATAAGTAATGATATAAATTCATTCTTTTTATAAGCGGTTTTAAATAATCTTATAAATAGATGATATGTTAATATATAAAATAAAAAATGATTTAATCCACATAATATTAATTTAAATGAAAAATCACTTGTATAAAAATACACGTTGAATTATAATTAATAACAGAAATATTATCATATATATATACATCTTTTATTGATCATATTATTAACATTATCATATATACAATCTATATTTATTGTTACATTTTTAATACAATATATGTTATCTTATATGTAAATTAAATGTCCAAATTGATATATTAAGAATTTGATTTTATGTTATATTATGACCTTTACATGTTAAGACATGATAAAGAAATAAAAATATTGTAACAATATTTTATTGGAGAAACATCCATTTTTTTGTTATTCAAAAATATTTGTTATTGTTCATATAATATATATATATATAATGTTTATAAGAAAATATGTAAATGTTTATATATTAAAATATATTCTATATAATATTAATATGTTATATATTTTTAATTTTTTTTTTTCATTTGTTTCTTTTATGATATATTATGATTATATATTTTTCTAGGAGTAAAAAAAAAAAAAAAATATAAATGTTATCTTACCGAAATATAAAATGTGTAATTCAGTCACTTATTAAAAGTGTTATGATTACTATATATATATGATTATCTTATATTTTAGTGAATAAATATATCCAAAGAGAAATATTACTTGAGTCCTTTTAAAAAATAAATAACGTATATATCTTTTAATCACAAAGGAATATTTAAACATATTTTATACACACATAATTTATTCTTATAATTTAGATACAATTAAAAATAAAAATTATATGAGAATATTGCTTTAAAATAATACATGGAAGTCTTGATTTATCTTCTTTTTTTTATGTTTAATTAAAATATTTGTTTTAATCTATATAGTTGTTTTATATGTAAAATTATTTATATGATTCGATTTTTAATTTTTTTAATATATATATATTTTATTTATTTATTATAAATGAACATTTGTTTTCTTTTAAATAATATAAAAATTAACTTTAAAAAGATATATATATATATATATATATATATTTCAATTTATAGAAATTCTATTCAAGAAATATAAATGTTTGAAGTAAAAATTAAATTATAGATAAAGAACATATATATTTTTCCTTTGTTGTTATAATTTATTCATAATATGGAATGAATTTTTTTTTTTTTTTTATTTATATATATATATATATATATATATATTTATATATTTTTGTTAAAAAATAAATATTTAAAATTGTATGGGCAAAATTTTTTATAATAAGATCCTTGTAATTTATTCATATTATGGAATGAATTTTTTTTTTTTTTTTTTTTTTTTTTTTTTTTTTTTCAGCGTTCAGGTATTGTCTTGAACAAAAATGGAATATTTCCAAAAAAAAAAATAAAAAATATATTTTTTT
>NC_033658.1:1662813-1664509 GCF_001601855.1 Plasmodium reichenowi | reverse complement strand
TTATACATATATATATTTATGTGAACATGTTTATAAATAATATTATACTAATTTTATTTTAAAAAAAAAAAATCGTGTATTAAAAAATATTAAAAATGTGTGTAATGATATAAATTATACATTTTTATATTTTCCTATATATATATATATATATATGTTATTATAATTTTAATTTTTCTATAAAATTATACATAAAAAAAAATTACAAAATTTTAACTTATATAAATTATTTACACACAAACATTTATACTTTTACATATACATATATTATATATGTATATAGAGAGAGAAAGAGAGAGAGTAAATAAAAAAAAAAAAATAAATAATATAAAAATCAATTGCGTGCATAATGCTTTTTATAAAACAGTGAAAAAAAAAAAAAAAAAAAAAAAAATTCATAATAAAATATAATTGTAAATATTTATGTTGTTGGAGGGAAAAATAAAATAAAATAAAGTTAAAAAGAAAAAAATAAATATAAATCATAAATGTAAAATAAAAAATGTTAGGTGAGAACAAATGTTAATTTTCTTCCATATAGGAAAGAAAAAAAAAATGAATTGCAGTTATATATATATATATAATAATAATAATAATAATAATACATATAAAAAAATATATTTATATTTTTTTTATTTTATATGTATTATTAGAACATATATGAACGTCAAAAAAAAAAAAAAAAAAAAAAAAAAAATATATATATATATATATATTAATATAAATGTATAAAAGAATTTTGTTTAAAGTTTTAAATAGGAAATAATATATCGATATATTTTTTTTTTGTTTTTATTTTTTTGATATATATTAATATTTATATATATTATATATATATTATGTAATTTTTTATTTTTTTTGTATAAATATTTATGTGAAGACACACAACTGTTTATTATATATATATATATTTATATATAATACTAAACATAATAATTCATAATACAATATTATACATGAACATATACATAAAGTTGCATTAAAAAATATATATATTAATATAATAAAAAGAAATATAGAAATATATCTTAAAAGTTGAAAAACATTTTTGGAGTGTATATAATATTAATATATAGAAGTACCCACATGTTAATATAATTATTGTAAATGAATAATAAAAAAAAAATATATATATATATCTTCTTTGTATACATTCCATATTAAAATAGAACATTTCATTTGTGTTGTTTATATATATAAATTTTTTTTATAATATCACTTGGTTAAATTTTTATTGATTAGATTTTTTGTTTTAATGCAAATGCAAAAATGTAATTCTTTTCTTACAATACATAATTACTTATAATTAGATATATATATATATATATATATATATATATATTTATATAATATGTGATTATTATTTAGCTCATTTATTTATTTTATTTTTTTGTATTTTCCAAAAATTTATGTATTTTTTTTTTACCTAATATTTAACATTTTTATTTAATGTTTAATATTTTATATTTTATATTTTATTTTTTTTCATTGATTATATTTATATAGGCTTATAGATCTCGAAATATATTGTATATAATTTTATACAAATATGTTTGAAGCTTAGAGAAAAAATTAAGTCTTTTTTTTTTTTTTTTTCTTTTTTTGGAGAACAATAAAAAGGAATAAATAAATGAATAAATGTATATATATGTATAAGCGTAATAAATAAAATGCGAATGTAAATTGTGTTAAATAT
>NC_033658.1:1652141-1662480 GCF_001601855.1 Plasmodium reichenowi | reverse complement strand
TGTAATTTTGTAAATATAACAAAATTATTTATCAGGAAATACGAGAAAATGTAATATAATAATTAATTGATAAGCATATGTACATGAATATATAATATAATATAATATATATATATTGGAATCTATATTTATTTATTTATTTATTTTTGAAATATGAGATTGTTAATTAAGGTCTACAAAAATTATATTCATTATAGATATGATAAGAATATTTCTTATTAATAATGAGTGTACATAATATAAATATATTATATTTTTTTTCTTATTTCATTTTATTCATTTTTTTCTTTTTATTAGGTTAAGAGTAGAAACAAAAACATGGACTCGTGATAGTCATGATCTATTTGATTATGAAGCCCAACAAGTAAATAAAAAAAGTTTTTTAATATCTACGGCAATAAAACTTTTTCGTTCAAAAGCTCAAGTATCTTGTGTAGCTGACTCTCCAGAATGTTTGCCTAATACAACTCAGGATTATCTTTTATCTGTTAGACCTCAAGAAGGTAAAAGCTGAAAGGATATCATTATATATTTGTATGCATAATGTGTGGTATTCATAATATATGGTATGTTTTATATATATATTATACATATTTACATATTTTTTTTTTTTTTATTTATTTTGTTTCACCTTGTTATAGATAAATATGTTATAACTCCAGCTGAACATTCATTAAGCAACCAATACAATATAAAAAAATTGTGGATAATTGTTAAAGATCTTCCTGAAAAATATTACGCTTTACATGAAAATGATATTATAAAATTAGGACGTTTTCGATTAAAGGTAAGACAATTTATTGAATCAGTAGACACATTAAATACGTTGAAATTAGATGACTGCCCTTCAAAAAAATGTGAAACTATTTTAGATTCTTCTAATATTCAATGTCGAATTTGTTTAATTGAAGGGAATCAAGAAAATGATCCCTTAATTTGTCCATGTGATTGTAAAGGTTCCATTAAGTATGCACATTTATTGTGTTTAAGAAAATGGATTAATGGTAGATTAAATTTAAATGATCAATTATTTTCTGGATCAGTTTTTATTAAGGATATTTGTTGTGAATTATGTAAATCTAAATATCCGAAAAGTATTAAACAAAATGAGGAGTTAGTACAATTAGTAAAGATACCTAATTTGAAAACACCATTAATTGTCTTAGATAATATTATTGGGCAAACTAGTAAAGGAGTACATTTAATAAGTTTTGCCGATAAAAAATATTTAAAATTAGGAAGAGGACACGAATCAGATGTTCGTATCCCTGATGTTTCTATTTCCAGATACCATGCAACAATAAAATATGAAAAAGGTTTATTTAAATTAGAAGATCATAATTCCAAATTTGGTACCTTAGTAGCCCTAAGAAAAGCAAGAGAAATATTTCCTAAAGATACTATGTCTTTACAGGTAGGTAGAAGTGTAGTTCATTTTAAAATGGATGAAGAAATTCCATTTAAAAGTGGAATTATTGATATTATTGAAAATAAAGAAGTTCTTGATTCTTCTGAAGCACCTACAAATGATAAAAGTACTGTAAATTCTGCACCACCAGTAAATACAACAAGTAACACAGATGAAACTAATAATAGAAATAATTTTGAAAGAAATCAATTTCTGGATATTACAAACGCATCCAATTCATTGCAAAACTCGTATTCTCCATATAGAGTTGACAATTTAATGTCTTTATTAAATTACCAAAATGAGTATCGAATTTTTGGTATTAGAAATTGTTATAATTTGATGGAAAATCGAAATAATCAGCAACTCATCCCACAAATGAATTTCGTATCAGGTGCTAATATAGACATGAACAATGATGAAATAAATAATGATCAAGATTTATTACATCATCGTGATACTCATATACACGCAAATGTCGATGAAGTTGCTCATAATGATTGTGAAGAAACTCAACAACCTCGTGATATATCTAATCAAAGTAATGACGATAATAATGATGATGAAGAAGAAAACCATGTGAATGATGAAAATGATGATGACGAGGATAATAATGATAATGACCACAACAATAATAACAATAATGGTGGTGGTAGTAGTAGTGGTTCCTCGGATAATAATAATAATAATAGAGGAGGTAATAATAATAACCAATATTATGGTAATAATAATAATAACAATAATAATAATAGTAATAATAGTAATAATAATAATAATAATAATAATAATAATAGTAATAATAATAGTAATAATAATAATAATAATAGTTATAATAATAACTGTAATGATCGTACATATTATTCTGCTTTATCTAGCAAATCTAAGAACAATACTATTAAGAATTATAATAAATTTAATAATATACATATTGGTAATTTACCCCTCGATCTTTCTAATATATACGAATCAAATAATAATCAAAAAGATATTGTCCCCAATAGTGATTTTATTGAAAATGGTTTTACGCCATATTCTATTAGAAAAAATAAACTATCATATAATAAAGATTTATTAAAACAAACAAAAAACTACAAAGATGTGGATGAAACTAATGAAAAATTTTTATCCAACAACGAAAATAAATATGAGAAAGAAGCACTTTCAAATCATAATAAAAATGAAATATACACAAATTATAATTTGGATGAAAATAATTCTTCTTTTTTCTTTTCGAATATGAAAACTCCATCTTTAGTTGATTTTTGTAAATACGATAATTCTTCCCCACTTTCTTATAACAACAATAAAACTAAAATTGATGAGGGTGACAAGAATGGTAGTCTTGTTAAAGAATATAACAATCATAACAAATTTAATAAAAATTCTTCTTCTTCGAATATATACCACAAGAATAATTATCTTACTATTAATAGTAATAACCATGTGGACGCTATTGTAAAAAAAGATCAACATTTTATTAATAGCAAATCTTTAGAGGATAATGATGAATATAATACAAATGATCAAATAACAACAAGATCATCATTAAATTGTAATAAAATGAATATATCAAATGATAGAAAAGATATAGCTCCTTTTAATAATTTTTCATCATGCATCTCAAACGAGAGTAATATAAATGCGCATAATATCTATGAATTATATAATACTGAAATAATACATTATGTGTACCCTAATCAAAATGTACAAGGTGATAATAATTGTAGTACACCAAGAAAATATATGAGGTATGAAAATAATTCCACAGATGATATGAATACTAAATTTAATGAAATTAATACACACAATGTTGATAAAAAGTTATTTAAAGATACGCCAACTAGGAAATATTCTTGTACTAAAATGAATAAAATGAATGAAGATAATTATTTGAACAATGAATATAATAGTAATAATAATAATAATAATAATAATTTGTCTGGATCCGTGAATTGTAGAGAGAGAAATACCACATATAATAATACAATTGAAAATTGTTCATATGATAACAAAATGGTTATGGGAAATAAATTAAAAAAAAATTATAAGTCCAATTCATGTGAGGAAATAAATACATGCAATAAAAAGATGAAAAAAAACATGACAGAAGAAATTATTCAAAACAAGGATAATATTTTAAATGTAGAACAATGTTTAGAGAGAAGCATATATAATAATAATATTGAAATTGATTTAAATGAAAAGTCATCAAATAATTTATATCAAAATTTTAAAAGTGCTGTTTTTAAAAAAAGAATGATTGGAAGTCCCTACACAAATATTAATACATATAAAAATGATATACCTAATGAATCATTTAATTTTAATTTGAAAGAAAAATCATATAATGAATTGGAAACTTACCATAGTTTGCCTAATGTAAATATGAATAGTAATAATATATTAAATAAGTTTAATGATCATAAAAAATATTCCAATAATAATATTAATAATAATAGAACATACCAATTTAATAATAAACATCCCACAGGTATAAGTACATCCAAATTTAATAGAGTACATCAGTTGAATGGAAAGGAGGATTATATATGTACCTCAAATTATGCCTTGCATGAACCGGGTGATGTTCATAATAAGAATGAAGATAGTAACCACGATGTTGAACATATAACTTCATCTGATTGTAGAGGAACATCTATTGGGCAACATGTTGTTCTACTAAATGAAGGAATAAAGAATAATGATAAAATATTTAGTGATTATAATATGGAAAATGATATGAACGAAAAATATAAAAATGTTAAAAATAATAAACATCGCTTATACAGTTATGATTCCTTATCATATAAAAGACATATGAATAACATTAAAATAGATAATAATGATGATTATTCCAAGAATAAATGTAACAATGGATCTTTAAAAAATAAAAATATAGGTAAACATTCTAATTATAATTTTGAAAAAGATTCAACAGATCTCACCCTTACCCATGTTGATACTAGTAGTTCCCATTTAGATCATTTTGTAAGTGAAAGCAAAAAAGAAATGAAGTTTATTCATAGAAGTATATCAATGGTAACTATACAAGTTGAAGATAATGAAATCGTAAATAATTTCCAAGAGGAAAATAATAACAATTTAAACATATATAATGGCTCCAAATTAAAGAACAAATTTTCTTGCCCAGATGATAAAGGTACTCTATTAAAATATAAAAATATAACATCTACAAATTATGATTTTAAATATAACAATTTATTTTGCATGAAAAGTAATAATACAAGTAATCATAACATTTATTTAAACCAAAAAAAAAAAAGATGTACAGCAAAATATTAATTATAATAAATATAATAACTAATAAAAACAATGAATTAAATAAAGATCAACATATTGAAAAAAAATAAAAGTAATTAAAAACTGTATAAAGAATAATATTTCATTTTCTGATATATCTATCAAAATAATATGCAACAAAAATAAAAATAAAAATTTTAAATAAGTATATCATTATATGGAATGTATATAAGTATTAAATAGTGTTATGTAAATAATGTTTACGAAAAAATGAATTATATACACAGTGTGTTTTAAAAAATAAAACTCTTCTGCAACATTAAATATTGTATTTATATATATTCAAATAGTAATGATGCTTATATATGTATATATATTTATTTTTTTTTCCTAATAAAAGAGCATAAATTATTAAATGACTATAATATTTATATAAAGCACGAAAGAGTTATTTAAAAAATACTTTTTTTATATAATTAAAAAAATAATTTTTTTTTTTTTTTTTTTATATTTAAACCCTTCCCAATTTTTTACGTACCCCTTAATATATATATATATATATATATATATATATTATATTAGACATTTATTTTTCCCTTAAAAATGATATATTTTTACATTACAATAATATTTGAGTATTATAAGGAAAAGAAAATTATATAATACATATATAATATGATAGATTTTTCTTTCCTTTTTTTTTTTTTTTGGAGAAAAGTACAATTATAAGTACCCTATAATATATACATAATACATTACTTATTTTTTACTTATCCTTTATCAAAAATGAAAAATATGGTTATATATCCTAAATTACATATCAATGATTATAAATATATATTCATACATATTATATATATGTATATATATACATATATTTTTTTTTATCTGCTTTACACTTGAAAAAAAAAAAAAAAATAAAAAAAAATAAAATAAAATAAAATAAAATAAAATAACAATAATATAATATAATATAATAAATCAAAAAACCTTACAACATGATAAAAAAAAAAAAAAATGAAATGTTTAAAAGCATTTGTAAGATTACATATATATGTTTAATTTTTTTTTTTTTTTTATCTTATAATTTTATATATTTTAATTAATTTATATTTTTTCTAGCCTTTTTTTGTTAATAAGAAAAAGTATATATATACCTATGTATATAGTGTCTTATATATATATATATTTTTTTTTTTTTTTTTTTTCCTTTTTTTTTTTATTTAACAACTATTTGTTAATTCATGTATTTTCCTAAATATTGTAAATTATATAAATTTATAATTTTTGTTATATATCATAGAATTTAAAGAAAACGTAAGCAAAGTATAATGAAAATGTAATCTACCAGTATTAATATTTGAGTATATGTTAATTCATAAAGTGAAGGATTTTTAATTTTTTTTATTTTATTCGTTATAAAGTAAAAAATATTAATTGGAAAATAAGTTTTTTTACCATGTCAATATTTACAAAAAGAATCATATTAAATATATATATAGAAATAATTAAATAAAAACACACATATATATATATATACATATATATCATAATGTTTTCTAAAAATAGAGTAAATATATATAGAAATAACCTATTAATCTATCTAGTTATATATATTTAAATGAACTAACTTTATTGTGCTTTCAATTTATTATATTTTTTTTTTTTTTTTTTTTTTTTTTGTAAATCATTTGTACATCCAGTTTTAAGTACTGAATTAATTTTTTTAATTAATGTTATTCTTGTCTTTTTTTAAAAAGAACAAAAATGTATATTAAGGATAATTCTAACATATTAACAATATGTAGTATATATAATTTTAGAAAGATCTTTTTCTCTATAAAAAAAAAATAAAATAAAATAAAATAATAAAATATAATAATAATAAAATAAAAGAAGTGACATTATTTAAATTATTAATTCTTTATAATATATTAGGTATTTATATTTTAAAAAATTAAAATCTTTTTATGTTAAAAGGAGAATATAAAAATCTTAGGATGAACGTATTGATTCTTAAAAAAAAGAAAAAAAAAAATAAGAGAGAAAAATTGATATAAAATCATATGAAAAATTCTTGAAAAAATATTTTATGAAAAATATTCTAAAAAAAAAGAAAAGAAAAGAAAAGAAACATTTTTATAATAGAAATAAAATTAAACATTAACAAAATGTATATATAAACATATATACATATATAAATATATACATATATATATATATATATATATATATATATATATATATATATATATATATATATAAACATTCAGTAAAACAAATATAACCAGAAAAAATTATAAAAAATAAATATGTGCATATAATATATTTCATATAAGTGATCATTATTATATGCCAAAAGAAAACATAAAAAGAAATTCATATAAATATATATATATATATATATTTATACATTTCATTTATTTTTTTTATAATTCATCTTTTTGATCTGATGCTCCATCATTTTTATTTTGCTCATTGTTGGATGATTGATTAGCATCATGTTCATTATTTTGGTTATCATCCTTATTTTCATTATTTTGATTTTGTTCTGATTGTTCATTTTGATTTTCTGTTGTATTGTGATTTTTATCTACGCCTGCATCTTGTTTTGATGTATTTTCATTTTGATTATCTGTATTTTTCTTATCTTCTTTTTTTTCAACAGGTTTTTTTAATTTATCTAATGTTTTAATTAACATTTGTATGGATTTAAATTTTAATTGAACATCTTTATGTTTAAAAAATGGAGCAGTATAATTATCTAATTTTTTTTGTTCTTCTTGTGCATGGTTCCACCATTGAACTTCTTTATCTAGAGAATCTTTGACCATTTTAATTGTCTCAGCAGCCCATGGTTTTTTGTCAGAAAGATCCTTAATTTTTTCAATCATTTCTTGTATTTTTTTATTTGTTTCTTCAATAATTTTATCTCTTACTTGTAATTCTTCAGCTCTTTCTTTGATTGGATTATAAATATCTTGTAATTCATGAATTTTATTACTAACATTTTCTAAAGGTTCATCTTTTTCGGTATATAACCAATCTTCATATTCTTCTAGTTTATTGAGATATTCATTTCTCGTTTCTTCTTTTGTAACTTGTTTATATATATCTTGTTTCATTTTACTTCTGGTTTCATATATGAATGATTCTAATGTGTTTTTTTTCTCAGATTTTAAAAAAATATCAATATCGTGTTCATCTAAATTTTTTAAGATTTCCTTTTTTTCTTTTATTTCTTCAAATGTAAGTGGTAACGGTTTAATATTTCTTGTTTGAAATTCAATAGGAATGTTATGTTTTATAATTTCATTTTTTTTTTTCTCACCATTTTTTTTATTTTCTTCACTTTCCTTGTTTTCATCATTTGATTTATTTTCATCTCCTTTGTTTTGTTCATCATCACTTTTATTATTATTTGTGTCATCATCTTTATTTATTTCTTCATTATTATTATTATTATTATTATTTTCTTCATCACCTTCTTTTTTGTTATCTTTCGTATCACCAGCTCCATCTTTTTGTTCTTCATAAACAACAAGAACTTTATCTAATGATAAAATACCAAATTTATCTAAGTAAAATTTTAAATTTAATTTTGGTGTACCAAGATGTTCATATTTGGATTTAATTGCATTATCTAAGTTACCTAAAATATACTCATTTATAATTTTTCCATTTTCATATACTGAAAATTTTAAATTATCTTTATATGTTAGTATAACATTTTTATTATGAGGATATCTAGAATTATAATTTACTAATTCTTTTTTAATATTAAGCTTCTCTTCATTTGTAGTATTATTTTCTTCTTCATCAGTATTTACTAATATATGATATTCATTAGATACAATATCTTTATAATCTAAATCTTTTAATCTGAAATTTGCACTGTTATATGCAGCTATATAGAGAGAACCCATAGTAACAGCTTCATCACTATTTAAATGCATACCAACTTTTAATGGATTAAAAAATTCGGTAACTTCATTTAATATTTTAGGTACTCTCCAACCTGATCCTATTAATTCTAAAGCTTCTATATCCTTTAATTGAAATCCTCCTTTTTCTAATGCTTTATTTATTGGTATTTTCATATTTTCAATTACTTCTTGTATTAATTCTTCAAAGTCTTGTCGACTAACACTTTCATTTAAACTTTTATTATTATATAAACTTTCTATAAATACATCAGCTGACTTTTTAGCACTTAATAACAATTTTGCTTTATTTGCAGCAACAATTAATTTTCTCATAGCTTTTTTATCATTCTCTATAGATACGTTATATTTTTCTTCAAACTTTTTTCTTAAATTTTCAGCTAATAACATATCAATTTTATTACCTGAATTATTTTCTAAAGATTCACAAGCATATACTTGTACACTTCTTGAGCGAACTTTATCTTTTTCTACAAAACTAATAGTAGCAATACCTACATTAATATTTTTACTTCCTATATCTAAATACATAGTAAGTTTCGTTGTATTTAAAGGAATGTCATGTACATTATGTATAGCTGCTGCTGTCACGCCATTAATTATTCCTAATAATTCTAAACCAGCAATTTTACTTGCGTTGATTAAAGCTTGTTTTTTTCTTTGAGAGAAATTACAAGGAACAGATATAACACAACCAATATTTAAATTTATATTTCTTTTCATTTTATAATCAATATTCAAATGTGTATATGCTAACTTTTTTATATAACCTAATATATTTGCTGTAACTTCTTCAGATGATATTACCATATTATCTTTTAGTTTGATATTTATTGTACCTCTTTTATGATCTACTACATAATCATATGAATAATACTTAGAACCAAAATCATTGGAAAAATCATAATTATTTATATCACTATAAAATTCTTCATTATTTTCATCATAATTTTCAATTACGAAATTCTCTTTATTCTTTAATGAATCAAATAAATTATAACCTAATATATTATTACTGTTTAGTAGAGTTAATTGTGGATATTTTGTGCTGTAAATCTTAGATTCTTCATCATATGTTCTAAACTTATTTGCAAAAGATATAGAATTTGTTATTTTCCTTTTACTCTGATTATTTAATAAAATATTAAATCCTTTACCAGGAGATACTATGGATACCTTTATATATTCATTACCAAAATCGATACCTAATAAGGATGAGCATTTTATTCTTAAACTATTATATATATATATTATAGAAAGCAGGAACAAAAAAAAACGAGGTCTCATTTTCACTCATAAATTTGTAACACTCTTAAGGCTATGTATTAAGTACAAAAAATACTAAAAACTATAAATATAACCACAATTAATATTTTATTATTATTATAATATATATGTTACTTGTTCTGTAATTATACAAATGTTATTATTATAGCAAGGTCGTTATATCAACAATTGCATATACATATATTTATATATATATTCCTATGTAATTTTTATTTTTTATTTTTTTTTTCCAATTATTAATATACTTTCTGTTTTTATTAATTAAATATAACTATTACCTTAATATTATATATATATATATATATATATATATATATATATATATGTATGTATGTATGTATGTTTTTTTTTTTTTTTTTTTTTTTTTTTTTTTTTTTTTAAAAATTTTTTTTTTTAAAAATAAATATTTTTTTTTATAAATTTAAAATAAAAAAAAAAA
>NC_033658.1:1646434-1651741 GCF_001601855.1 Plasmodium reichenowi | reverse complement strand
ATAACAATCTTAAAAAATATCAACATTCATGATTATTATATTTTTTTTTGGGAATATTTTGTGTATACATTAAAAAAAATAATAATAATAAATAAAAGGAAAAAAATAAAAAGGGAATGGAAAGGAAAAAAAAAAAAAAAAAAAAAAAAAAAAGGGGGGGGGAAAGGAAAACGAAAAGGGGAAAAATAATATAATTTAAAAAACAAAAAAGAAAAGAAAAGAACAAAACTATAAATTTAACGAGAATCGCTTCATAAAATATAAAAAATATGGTCGTTACATAAGAAAAATATAAAATGGGGAATGTAAACATAAAAATATTTTATTATACATATATTACATATACATAATATATTATATATGTATAAAAAATATATATATATTATATATATATATATATATAAATAAGTACAGATAGAAATATTTTTTTATATATATTTTATTAGCACTTAATTCTTTTATATTATTTGAAATTTTAATTTTAAATACATATTTAAAATATATTTTTTTTAAATTTTATTTTTTAAGCATTAAGACTAGTTTTTATTATTATTCTTTTTTTTTCAAACAGAGTAATGTATATGATACATAATATATATTTATGTATATATATTATATATATATTTATTCAATAACACAAAACATATATATATATATATATATATATATAATATATATAAATTTATTTTTAATTCCATTAATTATTTTATTTATAATAGTACTCAAAAATAATTCAATATAATTAAGTGATAATTATAAATATTAAAAAAAAAAAAAAAAATAAATAATAATAATAATTAGAATAATGAAAAAATGAAGGAATCAAAAATCACCCCTTATAAAGAAAAAAATCAATACCATACATAAACATATTTATTTTTGATTTCTATTCAAATTTTGTCTTTTAAATGTTTTTTTTCAATACATTTATTTCTTTTCTTTTCTTTTTTTTTTTTTTTTTTGTGTTTTTTTTGTTGTTTTCTATTTTTAATATCTTTAAATATATTATGGTGTCCTATTATTATATTTTTAATAGCAATTTTTTTTAAGAGTACTAATATATTATAGTGGAAAATACTTAAAAAAAATTTTAATATTCATATTATGGATGTATTTATATAAAGTTTATATAAATCATTGATGAAATTTTTATAAATATATATATATATATATATATATATATATATATATTTATTTATCAATACACGGCTGATATATTAATGTAACAAAAAAAAAAAAGATAAAAGAATTATATAATATATATTATAATTTATAAAATTTATAGTATATAAATTTTAATTTATAAATAAAAAATATATAAAAATATAATATCTTTTTAATTATCAAAATAAAGTTTAACAAAAAAATAAAAATATACACATATTTTAAGAAAAAAATTTACGGTTTTAAATTTTTAATTTTGGATATATCTACTACACATTAGAATATTTTTCTAGTAATACAAAATTTTATTGGGGTTATTACTTTCCTATAGAAAGTTGAAAAATTTTTTTCGGTGAAAAATTATAAAATAATTCATCCTTATTACATAATAGGTTTCCTCCTTATTGTAATTACTGATTAAATATTTATAATATATCTTGCTGTAATGAGAAAAACACATACTCTTCTTTAAATATATTATACTCTATAATCTACACCAACATAAATATAAGCACATATATATATATATATATATATATATATATATAAATATTTTTTTTTTTTTTTTTTTCTTCATTTTGTATATCACTTTCTCCACCCCCTCCCTTTCTTCGTCTAAAAATAATATAATGGTATAATTAAAAAAAAATAGCAAAAAAAATGTTGATTTATGTACTCGGTTTTAATTCTTCATATTTTCCAACAGAAAAAACTTTAGGAAGTAAAAATTCTTTATCAAAACTATTTTGTACTATTTTAGATTTATCAGTTGATCTTCTCTCTTGTTTACATGCTTCTTCATTTTGAATAATTAATTTTTGTTCTTGTAATGCCTTTTCATCACCACATCCCCAAGCTTCAACTTCATTGATTGATAATTTGTATAAAAATGAGTAGGAATCTAAATCATCTTCCTCGTCATCTTGTTCTTGTTCTTGTGTTTGTTGTTCACCTTCTGGTTCTAATTCTTGGCTTTTATCTTTATCATCTTGATTATCACCATCCTTACTATCTGATGAATCATATGTATAATTACATTTTTTTCCTTTTTTATTTTTCTGTTGCGGAAAATATAAATGTCCACTTTTGTATGTAAAATCACTTTCGGTACAATAGGAATCTTTAAATTCATCACTTAAAAACAATCTAAAACATTCAGGTTTACCACCAAAACCTAATCCTTTTGGATAGAAACTATTCTTACTATTTAAATATACATAATTTGTACCAAATTGATTCGTTCTAATAATACGGAATACAGGATAAGCCGAAAAAAGGAAATCATTAGAACACCCATGATATAAATGAGAATCCTTTAATGGAGTTGTACATA
Organism: Plasmodium reichenowi; assembly: GCF_001601855.1. Taxonomy (NCBI): domain Eukaryota; phylum Apicomplexa; class Aconoidasida; order Haemosporida; family Plasmodiidae; genus Plasmodium; species Plasmodium reichenowi. The sequence continues at coordinate 1,649,244 of NC_033658.1, read as the reverse complement.
CTCCTCCTAAAATCTGATTATCATTTGTTTTTATTACTATTACGATAGGAGAAGGATAATGAAAAAGACAACTCATAAATCTATTAAAACTCGTTCCTTGTTTCCATGAAGCATATAGTCTATACCAAACATTATTACTAAAGCATGGTGAACATTGTCTTAAACTAAAAGCTATTTCATCAGTTAATATTTTACTAGATTCATTTAAAAATAATCCTCTCCAGCCTTTCGAACTATTTTGTAATTCAATAATAGATGCTGATTGTTTATATGTATCATTCTCCAATAATTTATTTTTATTATCTTTTTTTGCTATTTCGTTTTTTTTCATACTAGTATATATAGAATGTATTAATTCAATACTATTAATACATATATCATTTATATTTGGTATTTCATTTTCATCAATAATAAAATTATTTGTTTTATCAACCTCTTTTTGTTGTTCGTGTTCTAATTGTATATCTGTTTCCGCAGCATTTGAAAGTTTTTTTTTTTTTTTGTTATCTTTATTAATTCCTTCTGTTAATACATTTTCCTTATTCATAAAATGCTTCCATGTTACATTCGAATAATTAGTACTCATATTCGTAAAGGTAGAATTTATATATTCAATTACAAGTGAATATATAGAATTTTTATTATTATCCAAAGAATTAGCATATAATCTAAAACCTATAACAATATTTTTAAAATCTAAATTTGTTTCTAATGAACATGATAGTTCTTTAAAAAAAAATGCCAAGTCCCAACTATTTTGTCTATTAATTATAGAATCATCATAACATTTCACTTTTATATTATTTATAGGAAAATCTTTTTCAGCTAGCTGATTTACATTTGATAATTTAAATAACATATTACTTGGACATAATAAATATAATTGCTCTATATACATATATGTAAAAAGATGATGTATTGCTTCTTCTATTGATATTAAATCTTTAACTATATAGTTTTGTGGATATTGACTTGTAATTTTATTTTTCTCAACAATAAATATATTATCTTTAATAAATTTATAATTTCTTTCTTTTTTATTACTCTTATTTATTGTATTTACATTTGAATCGGAATATACTAAATCAAAAGAATTACGTTTTTTATCTAAACTATTATCATCATTTATATCATCATCATTATTATTTTGAGGATCATCATATATATTAGGTTCATATGTATCCGTAGCCATACAACAGTCTTCCCTTTTAAAATTTGCTTCAACAATTTTTGTAATATTTAATTCTTCATTATTATTTTCATTTTCTAAATCATTTTCTTCTAATATATTCAGTTTTATAGTATCATTATTATTTGATATACTATACCTTAGAAAACTTAAAAATAATATCCTAATAATAATTCTACTCTTAACATTATGCAAATATGATAAAATATTTATTATATCTTGTAATGATATTTCATTACTAATTTTTTTATTGCTTTTACTAAATAATATATTTATAGCATAATTTATACCATAGTTATTTGTATTATTACTAGGACTACTATTTTTACATTTATTGTGCCTATTCTTCTTTCTTAATACTTCATGAAAAGATGGAAGTACTAAGGCAATATAAGGTCTTAATATATGTGGATAAGCGTAAATAAATTCAAATGTACTAATAGTTTCATTTAATTCTTTTTTATTCAAGTTAAATTTCTTCCTAATATTTTGAACTTCTTCCTCACTCAAATTACCATGGTTAATTGTACTTTTAGAGTGCCCCTCTCCCATTATAACAAATCAATAAATGAACTCAAAAGAATATATATTTATATATATATATATATATATATGGGCGAGATATATTTATAAGTTTCACAAAGTGCGGTCACAAGGAATTATTATAAATATATATATATATTATATATGTAAATTTTCTTTTTCTCTACAACTTAAAAAATAAAAAGTATTCTAAAATATCTATCTGTAATTTATTTTTAATTTTTATTTCATTATTTAATTTAAAATGAAGACATCCACACATAATAATATGTATTCAAAAATATATATATATATATATATATATGTACGATAAATAAACGTACATTAATTTTAATTTAAATAAATTTTATTATATGCATTATTAATTTCAAATAAATAATAATACACTTAAAAAAAAAAAAAAAAAAGAAAAAAAAAAAAAAAAGTAAATATCATACACCAATGTTTCTATAAAAAAAATTTTCATATATATTATTTAATTTTTGAATATATTGTATAACAAGAAAATAATAATATTTAAAAAAATAAATAATACATTATATTTATATATACATTTATAAAGTATATAAATAATAATATGTAATAGAATAATACTTAATGATTTATGTATTTATAAACATTAATAACTTAAAGTATATAGAAATATAAAGTTTTTCTTTTTTTTTTTTTAATGAAAAAATGTATTCATTTAATTTGTTCATATATTATTCTTCATTGGTATAAATATATGTATTCGAAAAAATAAAATAAAATAATAATAATGAGAGGCAACAATTGTTTTTAAAATATAAACTCTATACCATTTACTTCATAATATATGATATAAAAATATATATATATATATATATATATTATATATATGTATAGAAGCGTAATTTATATAATATTTAAAAAAAATTCATTTTTGTTCTTACATTTAAAATTTTATAACTGTAAAATATATATAATTATATATATTTTTTAATTTATAAGATATATATAAATATTTATTCATAAATATACATTTATATCTATTAAAAATAATTTCTAATTCTTTTAAAAACTAATTAATAATGTATTAATTTTATAAATTAATAAT
>NC_033658.1:1638310-1646334 GCF_001601855.1 Plasmodium reichenowi | reverse complement strand
TTTTAGATGTCGATATTTTTTTGTATATAAGATAAAATTCCTTCTTCTGATACTATAGTAAATGTGTGTAATATTTTCACACGACAAAATAGGTATTATATTATATATAAATATATATGTGTATTATGGAAAAGCTTGGTATAACATATATAATTATATATTCCACATGGAAAAAAAAAAAAAAAAAAAAAAGAGAACAAATTAACGAACTCATTTTATATTATATTATATTATTAAAAATAAAAATAACTATGTTTACGTTATTTTTTATTATATTTTTATATTTTAATTCTTCATATGTTTTTATTTTATATTATTCTATTATATTTTATTTTATTTATTCTTTTTATTTTCGTTATATTTTTTAATATTTATGTTCTACAAACGGTAATGCACACACTTGAGCCAGAGTAAACTTATGTGCAGATCTACTGCGTAAAATTTTATATTTTTTTTTTTTCGAAAAGTTTTGAGGTATATCAGTTGGTATAGATATAAGAACTTGCTCATTATTTTTTGCGAAATCTCTTTTAATATAACCTTGAGCTATTCTCTTTTTATATATTGGGCTCCATGTGCATGATGTTATATATCCTATAGGTTTTTTATATGGATAGGATAAAATTTTACAGGTTTTAAATATTAATTGATTAGATAAGATTCCAACGCGTAAAAATTTGGGTTTCATACTATACTCTTTCAATAAATTTTGAAATCCAAAAATACTTTTTTCTTTAATTTTTTTATATTTCAAAGTCCAAGCAAGTGAAGCTGTTATGGGACTGGTATTCTTAATTATATCTGTACCATAAAGAGGAAAGCCTGATTCCATTCTCAGAATATCTAATGCATATGCGCCTGCTAATTTTACATTTTTATGGTTTAGAAATATGTCTACAAACAGATTACTGATATTATTATCAACAATAAATTCATATCCATCTTCACCAGTATCACCTATTCTTATACATATGATTTCATAGATATCAAGAGACTTATTTATATTTTGTTTGTTATCATTTAATATTGCTCCATTTTTTATTACATTAAATTTTTTAAAGCTCATATATGGTATTTGAAAATATGAAGATTTTATCAGATTATGATCATCACTTTTAAAATATAAGGTGTTTACATCTGTACATATTTTTTCTTGATCATTATTATTATTATGCTTTTTTATAATTACATTATTCAAATAACCTATACTTTTGTCTTTATTATTCCAATCATAATATTCTAATATATCATTAAAAATCATATTAGAAAGAGGACCTTGTAAAGATAAAATTCTTTTATTTATATCAACTTGTATATGTACATCCATACCACTGTCTTTACAAAATAAGATATAATCACTTAAGAATTCATATAACCCTTTTTTATAATACCCCGATGTAATTAATGTAATATCCTTTTCTGCTTTTAGTACATAACATGTATCCAATATATATGCTTTATTATCTATTATACAAGTATAAAAAGCATCGTAGTTATTTACATCATATATATCACTAGATATAAATTGATTACATATATAAAAACAATCATTTCCACTTAATTTTATTATAAGTTGATATGACTTATCAAATAAGGAGCATTTATTTCTTGTATGTAAATATTCATTTAAGGTCCCCTCTTTATATTTTGAAGGAATAATACAATTGTTATATAAAATAAATGAAGCATTATTTTTAGAAAAATAAGAACCTAGTTTTCTATTTCTATCTATAGTATTTAATGTACTAAAGATATCTAAGCATCCGATATCTATATCATTTTCATCTGTAAAATTTAGTAAATCTTCGATATATAATTTTTTCCAATCATGTTCATTCATATATAAATTTTTTATATTATCATTATTAGGATCACATTCGAATTTTTCTATAACATGATTTTCATCATTTTTACTTTTTTCTTCTAAAGGTAATGGTATAACATGTTGTTTATATAATTCTTCTGTTTCTATAAATGAATTAAATAAGGGATTCCCTACATTCGTATTATCATTTGAATTAATTAACATATTATCTATAAGAACATTTGAACCCTCTTCATTATGACAATTTAAATTATCTTCCTTTTCTTTTTCGTTTTTATCCATTATACAATTATGTTCCATTTTAACATTAATAAAATTATTTTCGATTTCCTTTCCACTTCCATTCTTTTGATTTTTTTCTTTCTTTTTTTTATTTTTTTTATCATGTATATCTTTTAAATAATCAGGTGTTTTGGGGTAATTATTATTTGCATTATAATTTTCGTGTAACTCATTAATATTACTATATGTATCTACTAACGTTTTTATATGTTTATCTACAAAATGTTGAGGGCTTTCTATTTTATGTATTATTTCTTTTTTTTTATCTATGAAATTATCACAAATAGAAAATAAATTAAAATTTAATATATTATTTGATATGTTTATATTTTTACAATCATTATTAATTAGTTCATTATAATCTTTATCAATGTTACTTTTATTCATTAGTTCCTTTCTCATTTTTATCATATTTTTAATACATTCTTCTTCTTCAGAGAGAATTTCTTCTTTTATTTTTTCTTCATATTTAAAATTATTTCCACAATTTTTTGTAACTTCTTTTAAAGGATTCTTTATCCATCCCCCTCTACTTCCTTTTTTCACCTTTGAATATTTTGGTATATTATTGGGGTTATGCTTATATTTTTCCTCATAAAACTTTTGCCTCAGTTCTTGTCTTCTCCTTGTTACAGCTCCATAAGTACCGAACTTTCTTTTCGATTTTTGTATAAATAGTTCATCCAAAAAAGAAGTAAAGGAAAACTGATGAAAAAGGGAACTACCATCTTTTATTTTATAATGACAAAATTCATTTGCAAAATAGGAAATATATTTTTGCATTTCAAAAGAAATGAGTAAATGGATGTTAATAAATAAAAAGAAGAATTTGCATTTAACTTATAATCATAATAAGTTTAACAATTATATACACATTTGCATAATTTAACTTACGTTAAAACATGAAGCATAGAAATATAAATATATAATTATATATATGTATATATATATAATAGAAGCATCATACCGTACATGGATGAACAGAAAAAATAAATAACATAAAACAAAAATGTATACATATATATATATATATATATATATATATATATATATTTTAGATTTTCATCCAATTATTTTTTCCCTTTTAATATGTTCTAGTATTTCATAATTTTGTTTATTTAAGGGTATTTATAAAATGTTATTATTATAAATAAATAATATTATGTTTTTTATTTAAATAAAAATTAAATATATATATTTTATATATAAGTAAAACCTTTGTTCTTCCTTTACATATATATATATATATATATATATATATATATATATATATATATCAATTTATGGTTCTATAATCCAATATTTATTAGGATCATAATTTCCATGATTGATTCAAACATTAATTAGAAATTCATTCACAAAATTTCAAAATAAAAAAAAAAAAAAAAAAGTATATACATATATATATATATGTACATTTATTTATTTTTCAAAGAATCTATATTAATAAAATATTTCTTAACACTTTCAAACATCCAAAAAAATTACACGCTAAATAAAATCAACCAAGAATATATTTTCTTTTCAAATATTTATATTATGTGTGAGCAATATATATATAAATATATAAATTTCTTCCTTTTTAAAAATTATAAATATTCTTAAGAAATATATAAGTTTATTTTATTTTTTTAAACAAAAAAAGAATAATATAAATATTTAAAATGTATGCAATGAGAAATGTAAAAAAAAAAAAAAAAAATAGGCACATACATTTATATATATATATATATATGTGGGTGTATTTTTAACTAAAGGATTTATTTAAAAAATGAAATATTTTAAATGAAATATATATACATATATTTTATATGTATAAAACAACAAAAAAAAAATTTTATAAAACAATCAAACAAAAAATAAAAGATAAAATAATAGTATTTTGAATATATATAATTTCTGTATATCTATATGTTCATATATATGTTACATAATTATATGTTATCCATTTTTTTAACAAAAATACAAAATGATTAAATTGTATGATGATAATGTGGTGACATTGTCAAGCAACTTGCTATCACCAGACATATTATATATATATATATATATATATTTTTTTATAATACGAATCACATAAAATGGGAAAGAATATTATCCTGTGTGTATTCTTTATTTTTATACAACTTCCACGTTCTATCAAATGATGTAGAAGAAATAAAGGAACCGTCAGGAGCTATATCAACATTACGTACTTTATTATTATTATTACATAATATTTTGGTACAATAAAAATTAACAGAATCCCATATTTTAATAAAAGTATCAAATGAACTTGAAACAATATATCTTCCATAGGTTGGTTCAAAAAGAGCATCCGTAACAATTTTATTATGTGCTAGAATATTACAAGAAATTTGGAATTTTCTTAAATCAAATATTTTAATAGTATTATCAGTAGAACAAGTACAAAACATATTTGCTAGAAATGGATTAAAATTTATATTCATTATAGAATTATTATGTGCCATTTTTATTTGTTCAATATTTTTACCAGTTCTAATATCCCATAACATTAAACCTCCTTTAGAATCTCCTGATATGTATAAATTACCATATGGATTAAAAGCAATACTATATACTGTAGTATTATGACCTTCTTGATAAAATAATTCTTGTTGTGTTTCTAAATCGAACATTTTTATGGTTTCATCATCTGAGCATGTTAATACATATTTATTTAAGGGGTGAAAACATATTTTATTTATTCGATCATCATGAGCATTTACTTTGCATAATAAATAATTTTTATTTTGTGCAGATAATTTATTTTTCTTTGAGTTATATTTATCAACCTTATGTGAATTATTATTTTTATTTTCACTTATATTGTCACTTATACTGTCACTTATATGGTCACTTATATGGTCACTTATATGGTCACTTATATGGTCACTTATATGGTCACTTATATGGTCACTTATATGGTCACTTATATTGTCACTTATATTGTCACTTATATTGTCATTTATATTGTCATTTATATTGTCATTTATATTGTCATTTATATTGTCATTTGTATCATCATATTCATCATAAAATGGTTTCCATATACAAAACGATTTATCAGATGAACATGAAGCTAATAATAAATTATGTTTTGATAAATCCTTATAATTCATTGTACTATAATATGAGTAATTATTAGGATAATTCCATTCTATGCAATTAATTTTTTCTTCGTGACCATTTTTTAATGTTTTTATTAAATTATAATCATCATTTCTATAATTAAATATATTAATATATGAATTAAAACTACTAATAGCAAATACACTATTATCTGGAGAAAATTTACCCATGGTCAGAGGTCTATCATCACCTAACTGTGATACATATAAATCTGATTCTTTTTTTATATGTTCATTAAATGAAGTAATATAATTTTCGTACTCTTTTTTTGAATATCCATTTTGAAATTTATTTATCATTTCTTTATATAAAAATATTCTTGGTAATGTTTTTATTGTTATTTCTATTCTACTTTTTTTTAAATCTTTAGTACCTTCTGTATAACATTTCTCTTTTAAAATATCTTTATCTTCTTCTCTCACCTTTTTCATATGTACATTTTGTTCTTCTTTTGTGTCATGTACATCTTTTAATTTGTGTTTATCATGAACTTCATTTATTTTATTAGATTCGGATAAACCTGATGGATATAAATCACTAAAATCTATATAATACCTTTTTAATATATTTTTGAATTCTTCAACATCATCTTCCTCTTCTATTTTTTTCTTAATTATTAGTCTATCATATTTTGTTATTAATATATTTTTTAATCGTTTCCTTTTATCATAACTATCTTCTCCAAATAAACATATAGGTTCCTTTAATAATCGCAAAATATTCTTTACATCAATATCTTGAGTAGGTATACCTAAACACACTTTCCTTAGCTTGCTTCTTATTTCGAATTCTTCCAATAACCTTTCTTTATTATTATTTTCATTAATATCCATTTCACTACTTTTCTTTTTTGTATTATCATACAATTTATAATCATGAAGAACATCACTGATTTTCATTATTATCTAAGAAAATGTATATGTTATATATTTAATATAAGATTAATACAAATATGAGAAAAAAAAAAAAAAAAAAAATTATATTTAAATATGGTAATATATATAAATATATATATATATTTTATAACATTTTGTTTTTCTTTTTTCATTAATATAATATATATATATATATATATATATATATATCTTGTAGTATACAATACATAATAAATATATATAATATAAATTATTATAATATATTATTAGTTTACTGTATTATTTTATATCCTTTTTCATATTTTTACTTTAATCATGAAATATCTTAATTCATATGTATACAAGATAATATATATTAAGAAATATATGAAAATATTAATAAGATAAAAAAATAAAAATATATAACATAATAATAATAATATATATATATAAAATATATATAATTATTTATTAAAAATAATAGTATTTTCTTATTACCTATATAAAATTTTATTATAAAAAATATATTCATATTATATATATATATATATATATATATAATATAATATATGTAATGCATATAAATTTATATAGAGGAAAAAAATATATATTACAGATATTTATGTAATATTATAATTTCAAAATAATGCATTTCTTTTTTAATAAGCACATATTTTTATAATAAATTGGAAATTAAATAAGAAGAAATATATTCATATAAAAGAATATATTTTTATTATATTAAAAGAAATATAACAAATTATATAAATAAATAAAAGCTTGTAGTGATAATGCATAATATTGCATTTATTTAATTATAGAGGCAAGAAAAAACATAAGTATTAATATATATTTAAAAAGAAAGAAATGAAAAAAAAAGCGGAATTCTAGGTAGTAAATATTATATATATATATATATATTAATTTAAAATGAAGAAGTAATTTTATATGACTTAAAAAAAAATTTACTCCTGATCTTATGATTTGTGTATAATTATATTATAATAATATTATAAAAATGGAAAAATCCAAAAAGAAATTTAAAGACATTTTTATGTAGAAGAAAACAAAAACATTAAAACAATTTTTCGTATATTGAAATCAAATAGTATTCATATGTATTCAAAAAATCAATGACATTTATTTTATAAATATATGGAATTTTTCTTTTTTTATTTATTAAATTTAATTTTTTTTTTTTTTCTCTCCTTATATGATACTATACATATTTTAGTATAACTGAATTTTTTATTATATGTCCTTCGATATTTAGTAGTATTGCATAAGAAAAAAAAGGTATATATATATATATATATATATATATATATATATATATATATATTTAATTATTTATTTATTTTTTTTTTTAATACTTATTTTGTATTATGTGACATATAAAAATAATAAATCATCAAATACAATTATAACCAAAACACACCGGTAGACCCTATAAAAAGTAAAAATTAAAACATATAGAGTTATATAATTTCAAATACATAATAAAAAATAATTAATATATATATATTTATATATATTATATAGTATTTTGCATATATATATTATCTATATCATTTGTGATAAATACTAATAAGATTTATTCAAAACTTATTCAATTATATAATATAATATATTTAATAGGTATTTTCTTCCTATATATAAATAATACTAGTTGAAAATGTACAAGGAAATGTGTGTGCAATGTGATAATTAGATTATAATAAACTTCGACAAATAAAAATATATATATATATATTATTATATATATTTTTATTTTTTTATAATTCTTAATATTAACACAATATTGTACATACTTATATAATTTTTACAAAAACAAGTTTACAAATTAATGTTTTTTAAAATTACCAAATTATAATTTGTTGTAATTATTTATATATATATATATATATATATATATATATATATATATATAT
>NC_033658.1:1611788-1638210 GCF_001601855.1 Plasmodium reichenowi | reverse complement strand
TTATAAAAAATTTTTTTTTTTATATTTTTTTTTTTTTTTTTTTGTTAATAATGTAATAAAAATAATTTGAAAAAATTAAGTATTTTTAAATAAAAAAAAAAAAAAAAATTATATATATATAATTTGGTATACATAAAAATACACAATTAAAAAAAAAATATTGGAAATTCAATAGGGGAAATAAACTGTATGCATACAAATATTGCAGAGAAGTTGTTTTTTTTTTTTTTTTTTTTTATTATGAATCCAAAGGAAAAAAATAAAAAATCAAACAAAAAAAATATTACATAAATATATATATATAGATTTTTAAATATTTGTATGTATATATTTTTTAATTTTTTTAATTTTTCATTTAAAAATTTTTATTTTTATATTGCTAAAAATTTACTAAAATATGCAAAAAAATATGATGCATATAAAATTTCTTTAAATAAACATATTGTCTGAATGTATTAATTTCTTCAGAAAAAAAAAATAAATATAAAAATATAATTGTCAATATATATTGATAAAAAAAAAATATAAATAAGTGAATAAATATATACATATACATATATATATATATATATATATATATATATATATATTTATGTATGTGTTTATTTGTTGTTATATTTAAAAAAATAGACCATAGTAATGTAATATAATATAATATATTTATATTATACATATATATATATATATATATTTATTTGTTTATTTATTTATATTTATTAATTTTTGAGGCAAATAAAGAAATATGTAAGAATGTTTCAGAAATTTTTTTCAGATATATTATACAAAATATTGGGAAATTTTATATATGGTTTAAATGATGAAGAATTAGCATTAAGTGATTTATTAAGTGGGAAATTGGAACTAACTAATATTCATTTAAAACAATCAGTAATAGATTTGATAGATATACCATGTCGCTTAAATTTTGGATGTGTTGGTTATTTTAAAATTAATTTACCCTTATTATATTTTATGAAGAATCCAATAAATATATATATGGAAGATGTGATAATAGTTTTGTCTACTATACCTTCTAAATATTTTGACGATAAGTTATATAAAGAAAAATATATTGAAAATAAAAAGAATTTATTACTTTCTTCTGAATATAGAGCTATCGTTTGTTCAGCAGAGGGAGGTGTTATATGGCAAATGATTTTGTCATTAATAAATAATATTAATATAACCATTAAAAATGTACATATTAGAATAGAAGATTTTACAAGTAATCCTTCCAACTGTTTTTCTTTAGGAATTAAAATTGAAGAATTATTTTTGAATATGCCGAAAGAAGGTTTACCTTTTAATAGAGATGGATATTATACGAAAAAAAAAGAACTGGTCAGCAATACAATGATTAATATGATAACCGTTAAGAGGTTAGCGTTTTATATGGATTCTTTGGATATGAAAAAAATTACCAACAAAAAATATTTTAACAAGTTTAGAGATATATTTATAAATTATTGTAATATGGATGAAAGGAATTATCCAGAAATAAATATGAAATCAAATTACACAAACGACAATAAAAATATAAAAAAAGTACATGTGAATTGTGAAATACAAAACACGAATAATTTTAAAGGTAATAAAAAGAATAAAAAAAATAAATCAAAACATAATAATCATAAAAATAATAATAAAATTAATAATAATACCAAAACGTTTTTAAAAAAAAAAAAAAATAAACGTTCTAATCAACAAAACTTAGAGAGCTTTCTCAATATTATTAAAAGTATTAAGAAAAGTTCTTATTATGTTTGCAAAAATGATAATAATATAAATAAAATGGACAAAATAAATCAAAGGATTTTATTATTAAATGATACAATTTCAGTGAAAAAAAAAAAAAAAATAATAAATAATAATATAAAGATGAAGAACACACATAATGAACAACAAAACAAAGATAATAATTGTTCAATATCTATAAGTAATTTCTACAAATTTAATCCATTCTCATCAAAGAAAGAGGAGAAAGTAGACATGCCTATATTGATTGATGATATAAAACTTGATAATGATATAAGTTGGATAGCATGTATTACATTGTTTGCAGATTCTTTGGAAAATTCTTTTATCAAAGAAAAAAAAGAAGAATTACTAAAAAAGCAAAGAAATAAAAGGAAAAATAATACAAATGATAAAAATGCACAACCGGAGAAAGATGATGATGGTTTCTATCAAACTTGTAAGACTATTGATGAGAATAAGAATATTAAAGATCAGAGTCATTCTTTTAATAATAAATTGAACAAAAATAATGGGGAAATTAATAGTAATAATTATGAGAAGGAGAAGATGGGAAGTCATACTTATATTGATAATAATAATAATAATAATAATAATAAAAATAATCCTTCCTTTAATAGTGATATAAGTTATACCAGAAAACTTACTTCCAATTATTATTTAAACAAAGCTGTCTCTTTTCTTTCTATGAAATCCTTCACCAAAATACTTCAGAAGAAAAAGTTAACAAAAAATATGCACCGTCATAAAAATAAAAAAAATGATTTTAGTTCAAATGATCACAATATAAGTGATGACTATTTTACTACAAAAGAAAAAATGTCCGATATAGATTTTAACAGTGAAGATATATATTCTTCTAAATATAAAAAGAAACGAAAGAACGAAATGAAAAAAAAAAATTTCAATTTTAAAAAGAATGCTTATTCGAAATATGAAAAAAAAGATGAAGAGAAATATTACGACGTTAAGGATAAAAACCAAAGTGATGAACATATTTCTACATTTGATCATTCTAAAAATACTGACAAGAATTATTTTAGTTTTAGTGATAATGATAAGAATAATAGGAAATATATGTCACAGAACAAAAAAAAAGGAAAAAAAAAAACATATATTGAAAAGCAAGAAGATTGTGGAAAGAATTATAAAGATGAAACGAGAAACGAATATAACAGTACAAATAATGAGAGTTATAAAAATCAAAATTTTTATGATTCATCTCATAATTTAATATCTAATTATGAAAAATGTATACATCTGAATGATAAGAGGAAAGAAATAAAAATGGAACAATATAGAATTATGAATTATATCAAAAAGAACGAAATAAAAGAAAAAATAAGAAAGAAGAAAAGAAAAAAAATTCATTCAGTTTATTTGATGTATGAAAAAACATACAAAATAAATAAAAGTAAATTGAATTATTTCTATATATTTTTGAGACTTACAAAAAATATCAAGCATGAATATATTATTAACCCAAATTATTTTGAAGGATATGTAGAAATATATTTAAGTTTAATTCCAACAGATCATGGTGAACGTCCATTTTCTAGATGTTTTTCATCTTGGGGTATACAAAGAAGACGCCAAAATGAATTTGATGAGTGCTTACCTAAAATAAGTGTTTTTGTTACATTAAAAAATATGAAAATTATTTTTTCCGATAAACAAATGTCGAATTTAATAAAATGGTTAAATTTAAATTTTGTAACATATTCTACTTGGAAAGCAGGTATCTTATCTCAATTTGAGAAGCCTAAAGCAACACCTAATGAAGAAATGTGTTATATAAATAAATGGGTTCTAAAATTATTAGATACTCATTCTTCAAAAGAAGAAAAGGAAGATGCCGAAAAATATTGTGAATTATTTGAAAATACTCATTCTATACATATTATAAATTTGCTAAGAACTAAGGCATTTTCAAAATTACAGGAATTAAGAAAGGATATGGAAACAAAAATGAAACCAGACAATAATAATAATAATAATAATAATAATACGTATGATAGGGTAAATGACACAAACCAATATAATGAAATAGGCAAAAAAGAAAATGAAGTGAAACATGTTGCTAATGAAAGTATTAATGTGTTAAAAAATTTAATGAAAAATGAAAAAGCATTTAATAAAATAAAGACATCATTTAGAGATAAGAATTTTACCATAGACTTTTGTTTCGATATATGTATAATTAATAGCACAATTTTGTTAACTATTGAAACATTTAATAAAATAAATACTAGAAAGGTGAATTTTGTAAAGACATATGCTCTATTATTACAATGTATACATTATCATAATCAAATTTCTAATACTCAAGAATTTAAGAATTCCATGGATATCGAATTATATCCATTAACATTACTTTTAATAATTAACAATTTAGATAACAAATATATTAAACCTGAAATTAATGTATTATATATTTTAACCAAATCAGATAAGAAGGATAAATATAAATATAAAAATAAAAAGTTTCTATTCAATATGGAGAACTTTGATATATTAAAAAGATACAAATATATTAGAAATACATATCTATATGGAAATGATAATCAAAAGAATTCAAACGAAGAAAGGCAAAAAGTTGAAAAGGAACAAGAATTATATAACCAAGCAAATGAAAATGAACACAATCAACAAAGAGATACATTAAAATTACATAATTTAAAACAAAAATTTAAATATTTAATGGAAGAAAATTTTTTCTTTTCAAAAAGACAAAATAATATGTATTGTAATGAATTATGTGATATAACATCTTTGTCAGATCCATCAATTTATTTACGATATGATTCTCAATCATATACAATATTAGAAAAACCTGATTGTCATTTGTTTTTACACAATTGTGCTTATTCAATATTTAATATAAACGGGGAAATAGCTAATTCATTTGTTAATGATTATTTCCATTTTGTAGATAATAGATCAGTTTTATTTAAAAGGAAAACAAATAATTTTTCCTTTAAAAAAAAAGAATATTTCTTAGAATTAGGAGCTAAATATTGTAATGATATAATGGATAATTATACAAAACATACTAGTTTTTTCATCGATATAGAGTTAGAAAAAATGTTATCATTTATTATAACAAAATCAGGACAAAAAGCAGAAATTCAGGGTTATAGCCTTAATTTAAATCCAGTAAAAGTTGTAAGTCAATTATCTAAAAGATCAGAATCGTATAATATAGATAATTCCAAAAAAAATATATATGATTCTTTTTTTGTTCAATTTGATGGAATAAATATAAAAAGAATATTAAATTGGCATGAAGCAGCTAAACATTATAAAACATATATTGATGATAATTTTATTAAACCTTTTCACGTCCTCTTTCATCCTATAAATAAAGATATATATACAAATAGAAATCAAGCCCCAGATAAATTCTTTTTTAATTTAAATCGTAAGAAGAATATACCTAAATTAAATGGAAATTCAAATGGAAATTCAAATGGTAATTCAAATGGTAATTCAAATGGTAATTCAAATGAAAATTCAAATGAAAATTCGAATGAAAATTCAAATGAAAATTCGAATGAATATTCGAATGAAAATTCAAATGAAAATTCAAATGAAAATTCAAATGAAAATTCAAATGAAAATTCGAATGAAAATTCAAATGAAAATTCAAATAAGGATAACAAAATATCATGCCAAAATGATAATATTTATAATAACAATAGTAATAATATGCATAAGAGAAGTAGTTCTTATAAGAATTTAAATAATGAAACAATAAATTATAATAATGATGAAAAAAAAAAATCGGAAATTTATAATCTTATATATAATACTAGAAAATCACTAAGTTCATATACACACTCCGAATCTGTTTCAAAAAATCATATATACAATATTAATAAAAATATATATACAAAGAAAAAGAAAATGAATAATAAGAAAAAGAAAAGTAAAAACAAAAAAAACAAAAAAACAAAATTAAACAATATTAGAAGATCTTCAAGTTGTCCACCTCCTAAAAATATAAATATTCATTTTGATAGTACTAATAAAAGTGACATATTATATAATGATAGAAAAACCACTTTATATTCATTAAATTATATGTATGAACAAAATAGACAATCTACTATAACATATAATAATTGTGATATTGGTTGTAAAGCATGTGATGTTTCTGGAAATTGTTGTAATATATCTAATATATGTTGTTGTAATTTCACTAGAGATTATTATAATTCTTTTTTACTTAAATCATGGGGTAACAAATGTGAACATAAAAAAAAGAATATTACACATAGTGATAATGACTTATATAAAAAATATGAAAAACAATGGAATGACATTACTAATTGTAATATATATGATAATAATGATATGGATTATAATAAAAAGAAAAATAATAATGACAATTCTAATTATGTATTATCCATGAGTGGAAATACATTTTTTACAATACATTTATGTCATATAAAATTTAATCCTACTCATCCTATGTTTATTGTTAAACTGAATGAAGAAAAATTATGTATTAATATTTGTGATTATGATATGGAATTTTTTTTCTTAATATTTTCACAAATATTTGATCATTATTCTCAACAAGAATTAGCCTGTAAAAAAAAGAATATCATCTTTTTAAAAAATAAAATCAATTCTATATCACATTTGAATGATAAATATTATTACAACACCTATCATAAAAATGAAGTCAAAAAATTAGGAATTTCTAAAGATATTACGAATGAGTTATATACAATAGGACAACATCCTTCTCATATGTATGATGGAGAATTTATAAACTTAAAGAAAAAGAATAAAAAATTAAAAAAACAAAAAAGACCAAAAAAGCAAAAAATAAAAAATAAAAAATACAAACACAAAAATGATGATTTAATAAATAATCAAGAAATTAAATCAATAAATGGTAAGAGAAAACATGACGAATTAGAAAAAAATGAGGTAAATTTTTCAATTTTAAAAAAAACAAATAAAAAAAATTATTCACTACAAGGTCAAAGAAATAAGGAAGATATAAAAAAATACAATATGATGAACACACAAGACACTAATGATTTACCTATTGACATAAAGGAAAAAGAATGTAAAGAAACAAGGAAAGAAATGAAAACTAAAAGTAAAACCTTTTGTAATAAATCTAATTCATACAAAAAAAATACATTTGTAAATTATTCAAGTGATAACAATACAAGAACAACAAAAAAATTGTCTTTGTTCAAGTTAAAAAATGATATTTTTAAATATAGGAAAAGTTCTGAAAAAAAATATGAAGACAAAAATATAAACGTAGATCAATATATTAATAAAAAGGATACCAAAACAGATAAACTATTGTATAATAAAAAGGGTGATGTTTCATTAAAAAGCAAAAAATTACTTTTTCCTAATTTATCTATAGATAGAATTAAAAACAGTATAAAATTTAAGAATGGCTTGGATTCGACGTATGTATCCAATGGAAGTCAATATAGTGATACTATTTATGTTCACAAAACAGAATATAAGAATGGTAATAAAAATAAAAATGAACATATAGATAAGAATAAACACAAAAGAAAAAAGAATAAACAAAAAAAAAAAAAAAAAAAGAATAAACTTAAAAATAAGAAGGAAAATATAAATAAGAAGAAACATATAAATAAAACAAAACATAATACAAATATATTATATCAGAAATATCAAATGTTTGATGAAACATGCAATTTAAATAATATACAGTATGGTTATCATAATGATTTACTCATTCCTCATGATAATTATAGCTTCTCATCTGACGATGACTCATGGGTTGATTTATTAGAAAACTATGATAGTGATGAATCTTTAGATGATTATGAAAAACGAAATGTTAAAAATATGCTAATCGATATTGATAACATAAAGAAAAGATTCTCTAATAATAATTTTATAATTACATGCAGTTTTTCTTTTTCTATCAAAAATATATTTATCAGGTTATGGAAAAGGAAAAGCCCTATAAAAAATCAAAATTTCAAAACAACTGAATGGGAAAATTTGAATAGTGTGCAACTATTAGATAATATATCAAATATAGAATATAATAAAGATAATATAAATGATAACATATATAAAAGTAAAACAAAAATTACAAAAACAGAATATGATGAATATAAATTATTAGATAAGAATAGTTACTATAATCTAACAAGTGTAGTAAAAGAAAATGAAATAAATAGATTTCATAAAAAAGAAAGACACAATATTATAGAAGATGATGATAATATTAGTTTGTGTAATAAAAATTTTATTATTTTAAATGAGCATTTACAAAAAAATATGTTTAATAATATACAATATGGAATGCCCTTATATACAATAATATTATCAGATATATTTTTTGTAGCTAAAGTAGAAAAAAATAATTGTGCTCATGTTTTATACTCTATGAATAACATAGATATTAAAGATGAGACTAATATAACATTATTAAGTATGAATTCTATATATCATAGTGATTTAAAATCTATGGAAAAAAAAACATTCCCAAACAGTTATAAATATAAAAGTAATATACCTCATGATATATATATAAATAAACGAAAAAAAAATAGTTCAATGAATTCAAAAGGTGATATGGAAAAAATCGAAACTGAAGATACCTTTTTTTCTTTTGATTATTCTATAAATAATTTAGATTTACCAGATCTTGAAAAAACACATTTGGTGTTAATGTATTTTGGTTCTCTTTTCAAAAATAATCACACTTTTAAATTTATTTTGAATAAAACAAAACTAAAAATTTTTTGGGAAGTTGTAGATGAATTTCTTTCATGGATAATAAACACCAGTGATTTATTGCCACAATTAAATACAATACAATATGATATTATTAAAAAATTAGATGATAGTGAAAATAAACATTTAGATTATTTACATAAAATACAAAAAATAAATTATGATATATTAAATGTGAAAAAGTTGAGTTCAGCGTTTTGTACTAATGTAGGTTTTAAAATACCATTCCATATATTAATCAATCATTATAATATGAATTATGAAATATATTCATGTCAAAAAAATGTTGGAAATTATAATGAAAATATGTTAGATTTTTACAATCTTGATGTAGAACCAATTGAAGAATATTACATAATTACTAATGAACAGACTTGTAGAAGTTACAACAACGTATATTTTATGGATAATCCAGAAGATATGAATAATATGATAAAAGAAATTTTGTTTAATGAGAATTATTTTTTTAATTATACATTTAATAAACTAAATAAAAATAAGAACATATCTGACGTATTATATAAGGGTAATAATACAAATCAAAATGTTGTAAATTTTTATAATGACATTTCAAATGATAATGTTATTATAAATAATAATAATAATAATATACAAACGTGTAACCTTAATAACAATAATATTGATAATTATAATTTGGAAAATGAAAAGAGTTATATAAAAATTGAATCATCTTTTTTAAAAGACAACAATGTGACAATAAAATCAAATGAAGAATTATTGAGTAATGAATATTTATTTGAAACTTCAACAAATAATGCGAAAATTATTAATGAAAATAATATTTCTATTGATAATTTATATGATGAAAATGAATGCTCAGACTGTTTCCATATGATGAACTTAAATTATACATCATATACAAAAGAATTATGTAAGACCAAAAATTATCCATATATTCACGTAGATATTGAAATTAATTATTTTGAATTTTGGATATCACTAGATCCTATTAGGATACCACAAAAGAGAAAACCCCATTGTGGTATATATATGAATAAAAAATTATATTATCATGAAAGAAGAAAAGAAAGACAAAAGAAAAACAGGAAAAGAGATAAACGAAAACACACCATAATTAATAATAATAGATTTAATAAAGAAAAATCATTTTTCACATATTATAGTACAAGTAAAGATCTAGATGAAGAAAAATTAAGTAATACAACAAAATTGTGTAAAAAAATAAAGTTTTACAAAAATTTGAATACAGATAAACCATATGTATTAGCAACAAAAGGTTGTTTAAAATCAGTTCTTTTTATTTTATTATATAATAGGCAAGAAATAAATAATGAAGAGGATAATGTATATGAATTCATAAACGATGATTCATCATATGATCCTTTATATGACTATTTGTTAAATAATGAAAAAGATAAGATAAAAGGGAATAATTATTATATTTCTAAAATGTCATCATATAATTCAGAAAATTATATTAAATCACAAATTAAGAATAAAGAACGTCAAAGTAATCGTAATTTAAAAAACAAATTAATGGAGGTATTACAATATTCAAATTTAAACAATATTATAAATATAGAAGAATTTTTAAATAGTAAGTTCATATGTTTTCTTAATAATATGTCATCATATCTTCCATGTGTAGTGAATATGAATATCTTTTTATCTCAAATTACAAGTGCAATAGCTAAACCAGTTACCAAAAATTCTTTCTTAAAAGCTTATATTGATTGGAATAATGTACCATATAATAATATATTATTACAACCATTTCGAGCCAATTTTCAATTTGAACTGAAATTACCTAATCCAGAAATATTATTAGAACGCCTTTTAGGAATTAATAAAATCACGAGTTTAAAAGTTATGAAAAATAATAATATAATATATAAAAACGAAGCTGAAGGAATCGATATGAATTGTTCCTTTGAACCTATCGTTCTCAATGTTGATTCTAATACATTAACCTTATTAAATCAATTATATAATATCATTTTTGATTTTTCCAATTACATTTTAAAATTATGTTCTCCAAAAAATAAAGACGCAAATGAAGAACTCTTGATGATTAATTCATTTAATGACAACTTCACGGAATATATGATGAGTGATGATTTTTATTTTAATCTTAATGAGTCCTCATTATTATCAACATCATTAAGTAGGTCAACATCCTTATCACTTTCATCTTTTGAATTAAATAATAAATATAAATTAAAGAATATTCAAAGCAATAATGAATTATTATATACTTCAAAGAATACTCATAAATTCAAAATGAACAATGAAGATGATGACAATATGCTTGTTAATTTTAAGTTAAATTATAATAATCATAATCCAGTAAATAAGATACATAATATAGATGAAAATATAATACCTATTGATGCGGAGGCACCAATGGTAGAAGATATTGAACAAAGCGACATGCAGGTGAAAAAAAATAATCAAGAAAAAGTTTATAGTGAAACAAAAAAGAATAAAGAAGGATTTGATGGAGTATCAATACATTATGAAAACAAAAAATTAAATGTATCTGATAGTAATATACCTACCGAGGACAATAAAAAAAGAAGTTTGAATAAACCATTGATACTTCATCATAAATATAATACTTTTATGAACAATACAAATGAACCAATTTTAAATACAGATTCTAATATGAAGGCGAACAATCAGACATATTTATTAGAATCCGATTTGAGCAATATACTATTATTTAATTTTGTTGAAAATGTTAAGGTCAGTGTTCATTTGAATTTTGATGTAATTCTTTTTCAAATATGGGATTCTAATACAGCATATAACAGATGTTCATTCAATTTTGTTATTGAATATATTAATATCCGTTTCAATACTACCAATATATATGAAATGAATTTACAAAGTGACAAGTTGGAATTATATAATATAAAAGAAAATAATACCTACGATGAAATATCAAAAAATAAAAAAGATCCTAATGACAATATAAATTATAGAAATAAAAATGAAAATTTTGATCAATCAAATAGGACATTGCTTCAAAGGGTATCTGAAACAAAAAATATACAAGATAGTAATATAGACAAGAGTCATTTAATTCATTATGGTTTAACTAATGATGCATTTTCAAACATGAATTCTGACATAAATAAAAAGAAATATACATATGGAAAAAGTGCAGTAAATTTTCTAACAAATGAAAATCAATTATATGTTAATAATATAAAAAAAAAATATATGTCAGTTGGTGGAGATATAAATATAAATATGAACAAAGAAAGTAATGATAACATGTTAACCAAAAAAAAGGAACTCGATT
Source organism: Plasmodium reichenowi (assembly GCF_001601855.1). Lineage (NCBI taxonomy): Eukaryota > Apicomplexa > Aconoidasida > Haemosporida > Plasmodiidae > Plasmodium > Plasmodium reichenowi. The sequence continues at coordinate 1,626,410 of NC_033658.1, read as the reverse complement.
ATTTTGAAAGTATAGATAACAATATGATGAATTGTAATATAGAAAAGGATAAAATACTAGATTTGTCAAGAAAAGAAAAAATAGATACATATAATTCAACAAAAGAAAACACAAAAATAGTAAATAGTAATATAGAAAGTAATATCAATAATAATAGTAACTATAGTAGCAATAAAAATCTATTTAGTAAATTATTTAATAGGAACAATTTCGTAAAAAATCTGAAACAATTCAAAGAAGAAATAATGAAAATTGTTAAAAAACTTTTTTGTAGAAAAAAATTGGATGAAATATTAGAAATTATTGAAGAAAAAGGAAATGAACTTGAAACTGAAAATGAAATGTTAGGAATAAGAAAGAAACATGAGCATTTTAAAAATATTTTTTTAAAAAATGAATTGATGTCTAATGATTTAAAAAAAAATAATGATAAGAAAAAAAGTAAAGACATAGAATGTACAATTGAATTTTTAATATATTGTGAAAATTTTAATAAAAAAGAAAATTCTTATCAAACATTTATTGAACCTATATGTACAGAAATAATAATTGTGAAAAAAGAATTAAATACACCAATTCATATATATTATTATTTTTCATGGATCAATATTAACTGGAATTTTAACTTTCTAGATAATATTCTATCTTTATGTTGTAGCATCATTTTTTCTATGATTACACAAAGAACACGATTATTATTAGGAAGACATATGAATGATATAGATAAAAGAAAAAACAGAAAAAAAATAATTCAAGGACATACTAAAAATGAAAAGATGGAAGATGGATCATTGAAAAATCCACATGTTAATACAAATACAACACATCCAACTGAATACGATGATAATAATACAGAGCGAAAAAATTTAAGTGAAATCGATGATACTCAAACATCTATGTATTTACCAAATTATTATGGAGCTCTTAATGATGAACAATATAAAGATTTAGCACTTATAACTAATGAAAATATCCTTTTCAGATATAATAAATTTGATGTATTACATACCGTAAATAAGTCATTAGATACTTACATTTTCGGTGAGTTAATATTAGAAAAACTTCTTCGTAATTATCAATATTCATGTCAATATCCAGGTGATTATTTATCAAAATATGAAAATGAATTTAATGTGGACAATGTAAATTCTCCTTCTCAACAATTATTACATATTAAATTATTTAATTATATAAAGAAAAAGAAAAGACTAGAAATGAAAAATATTTGTAAGTTAAATAATTTGTTGGGACAACCTATAGCTGTATGCACAATAATAGAAGAAAAAAAAAACATTCAATATAAAAATATAAAAATGACTAAAAGTCAAATGAAATATGAAAATAATAAATACAATAGTAAAGAAATTTATAATAATGAAAATACAGTTTATGATTATAATAAAAAAAACATATTATTAAATTCTATTAATGCAATAACTAATAGTAATAGGAAGAAATATAATTCATTTAATCCATTCGAAGATTATAAATGTTTACAAATTTCAGAAATGAATGATAAAAAATTAGAAAAACGTCAAAATCATAGTGAAGAATTTGGTAATTCAGATAATAGTTCTTTAAATGATACTAAGGATATTTTAAAATATCAATGGAAAATTATTAGTAATAATGAATCGCTTGATTTACCAATTCATGAAAATGGAAAGGTGAAATTTTTCCTAATAAGATTTAGATTACTAAACTACATATATGATATACCGTCAAATATATTAAATACTGAAAAAGAAAATGAAGATGTTATAAGATTAATTATACCTGAGAGAAGATTACCTCCTAATATAAATGAGCAAGTAGAACAAGAATTATATAACCAAGAAATATTAGAAATGGAACAAGAAAATGATACTATGGATTCTAATTCTCATACAATATATCCTACTAATTATCTATTTAAAAAATATGTTACAGGAAAAAATGATACTGTATGGTGTCCTAGTAATATTCCACAACCACGTAATCATTTATTTATTTATTTTAGAACAAGTAGTAGAATTAGTCATGAGGAAAAACAAGAATATGATTTTTTTCTATCTTCCGTAGTTGCTATTAAAAATAACACAGATTTTCCTCTTTATATATTTAAATCAGTACCAGGTAATGTAAATAAAAGTAGTATCTTTAAGGAATATTTTCACAAATATAATACCAAACCATCTCCACCACCTACGTATACATTGAAGGTTGATAAAAAAATTGAATACTTAATTGAAAACCAGAATAAAGATTCCAATGATTTCTCTAATGGAAATAATGAAAATGAACAAGATAATAATATAGAAAAGAGAAATAATATATTTTACAGCACTGATCAAATTATTATTAATAATAATAATAATTATAATAACAATTATAATATCAATTATAATAACAATTATAATAACAATTATAATAACAATTATAATTATTGTTTTGATCCCAATAAAGACCATAATAGTTATTCAACTAGACAACACAATGAAAAACTTTCTAAACAAAAAACAAAACAAAACAAAAATAAGAACCATAAAAAAAATAATAATAGTAATGATATTTATGAGAAGAAAGATAATAAACAAGGTAATAGTAAAAACTATTCCAATAATCACCAAAATAATAATAAAGATGAGGAAGAAGGAAAGAAAAAAAATTTAAACTCATCAAATGAATCTTACTTGCATAATAGAAAAATGATTAAAAATATTTTCCCCTTAATGAAATTGTCTTCTATGGAACATTATATTTCAGGAGATATAAAATTCAGTTCATTAGCTCCATTGAAATATAAAAGAAAGAAAAAGAAAAAGAAGAAGAAAAATAAATTGAAATATGAACTGCAAAAAGAATATATTAAAAAGAAAATAAAAGAATTATATTTAAAAAGTATATGGAAGAAAACACAACGTAAAAAAATTAATAAATATAAAAATGATATCAATAAAATGAATCAAAAGATAAAGGAATATTCATATGAAGAACATGCACCTTATAGAAATATTATGTCTATCAATGATCCTTTTTTTAATTTTATAAAACAAAATTCATCTTCATCTCAAAAACTATCAAATTATTCATTAAATATTTCAGATGTCACAAATATTACATTATCATCCTTATCAAGTACTTTTTTTTCTATCCATTCAAGTCAAAGTAATAATTCAACATATGAAGATTCTTTATATGATTATGATAAAGATAATTGCTTAGAACAAGCATTATTAGATGAATATTTTAAAAAGCAAAATGATGATGATGTTTTATTGGATATTATTGAAATATCTAATAATAGTAATAAATTAATTCCAATACCATTATATTGGCTAGTTGCTGAAAATTCATTCATATGGTTATCTATACAAAATGAAGAAATTTATAAAAATAAAGATTTGTATAATTTTTTAAATGAAGAAATGAATGCAGACTATTTATGTACAAAAAAAACATTAGATAATATCTTAAATTATCAATCTCCTTTTGTAGCTGATACACTTAAATTATTTAAACCATATTTGATTAAATTAAAAAATCATTTATTGAAAGAAGATAATTTATTTTCAAAAAATAAAAAAGAAGAAAATGAAGCTTTTATGACCAATTATAATACAAACTATATGAATTTAAAAGAAGTGTATTTCACTTCATCAGTTGTTAGTGTCTATAATCGTAATTATGTACTAAATCGAAAAGATGCTCACAATTTTTTTCAAATAAGTATAGAACATGTTCTAATGATCAATAATGGCTTACCGAAAACTATGTATATAAGTTGCGAAGTCTTAAAAAGTAAACTCAAAAAGAAAAATACTATAAAGAAAACCATAAGTCACTATACAAGTTTTCCATCAATCGAAAAATCTAAGCAATATAAAAATTCAGAAAACAGAGAAGACTCTTATGTTATAGAAAGTTCTTGTAATAAAACAAATGAAGAATATTCATCATATTATAATGACGATAAGAATGATAATGATAGTAAATATTATGATGATGTCAGCAAATATGATGATGACAGCAAATATGATGATGACAGCAAATATGATGATGACAGCAAATATGATGATAACAGCAAATATGATAATTACAACAACAACTACAATAATAATAATAATAATAATAATAATAATTTTATGTACAATGAAGGTAATGACATGTTGTCCCAAAATTCTTATGAAGTTAAAAGAGATAAAGCTGTTGACACCTTCTATGACATACATGACGAATTAACCTTGGAAGAAAAACAAAACATGAAGAAAAAGAAAATTACATTAGTTGTTGATAAATTTAATCAACAATTAAATGAGGATATGAATAAGGATAATATATATATCGTTGATAAATATACTGATAATAACAGAAATAATAAACGAGTTTTTATAAAAGAAGCTAATATTGATAGAAATGTATTTATATATAAAAATACAAAAAATGAAAATGATTACATTGATGAAAATGAAAAAAGTAAGAATTATATGGATGATAATAATTTTATTGTTAATATAAAAAAAGAAGAAAATAAAGATATTTATGAAATAAAAATTAATCCTGGACAAAGTATTAAATTACCTTTCCTTCTTCATAATATTACCATATCATTTGATGGATATCATTCAAGAAATATCTTTATAAATTATCCTCATAAAAAAGGAAGGGAAAAAATCATGTTAGAAAGACAAATACCTCCAGATATTTCCTCCTTTTTCACTTTTGATTATGAAGAATCCAATGAAAATAATGATGAACATACAAGTAATAAAAGTACAATGAATTATATATATAATAAAAATATTAGTGAAAATACAAATAAAAATTATCATCATTTTGATAGTTCCTTATCTCTTACAGACAAGGCAAAAAATCAGTTAACTTATAAAAATAGGAATCATCAAAAAAACGATGATTACCCACTATCTAAATATAGTGATTATCATAAAAGAAAAACAACAAAATATGAAGAATATCAAAAGCAATTATCTATATGGGCAATATTTAATGACTTTTATGAAACAGGCAAAAATCGATATCAGGATATATCATTAGAAAAAATTTACCATGGAACATATTCTATTTCTTGCACATTTTTTGCATCTGCATGTATCATAAATAGGTTAAGTTATCCAATTAAACTTAAACGATTAAATAATGAAAATGTGGTTGTTATTGAACCTTATATTAGAACGTTACTCCCTTGTGAATTTTCCATGCGTAGAAATAAAGTAGTAATATCACATGAAACCTTAAAAGATATTAAGAATTGGAAGAATTATCCTTTAAAAAAATATATGATTAAACGAACAAAATTGATTAAAACTCGAAATTTTATTAAGAATGATAACCAAATAACTGTGCATTCTACAAAATGTGATGATGGTAAACAGATTAAGCATAAATGTGATAATAAGGAGTTAATTCGAGGCGATAAAAATGTAAGCATAAAAAAAAATCAATCTAATGAAGAAATAATTTTAACAAAACAAAATGAAACAACAAATGAAATAAATAATGAAAAGATAAAAAGTGATATAATAAAAAATGATGGTAGTTACCAATATGATAGGAAAGAAGAAGACGATTATCACGTCGAGGATAATAATGATGATGATGAAATAGAATATAATAAAAAAAATATTCCTTATAATAAGAATACTCTTTGTGGATATAAATATAAAAAAAAAAGAAGATTCAGATTTTTTTTTTATAGAAATAATATTAATAAACCCTTAGAATCAGAAGATTTTCGTTTAACCGATTTATCAGTCACAAGATTAACATGTTCTAATAAAAATAAAAATATACCACAATTAAAATATAGTACTTATATGTCTATTGCTCCTATGCCTTTTTTTAGAACAACCGTTATGGAAATATTACCTTACATTGTTATAATAAATAATACAAAAATGAATATAGTTTTTCAAGAGTTTATAAAAAATTATACATATTTTAAATATAACAAACTACAACCTGGAGATTATGTGGAATTCCATCCACAGTCAAAAAAGAAAGTTATGTTAAAAATGTGCGGTATATATCAAAACACATTCGATCATTTAATTGATGATTATTTACAAAAGGAATTATATTTAGAAAACTTCGAAAAGAAAAATGAAAAATTAATAAATGATATAAAGGGAGACAAACATTATGATAAGAAAAATATGGAAAAAAAAAAAAAATACTCAACAAATAAAGAATCGAAAAAGAAGAAAAAAAAAAATAACATTGCCAATAATTATATATGGAATATATCTAAAAGGATAACTGCATTAAAAGATATGGAAAACGTATATGATAGTAATAATAGTGCAAAATATAATGATAATGAAAAAAAAAATTATATTAATAATAAAATGAAAAAAAAAAACAAGAAAAATAAATATAAATATAAAAATAATAAGAATAATAATGAAAATAATGAAAATAATTATAACACATCTTCAAAAAACTCATCTAACAGTACCATTGAAAATTATTCAGAAGAAGAAAATTCAAATGGACCTTTCAATTCTTCTAAACATAATAATATTAAAAAACATAAATATATGAATGAATACACATTTTTATACTGGTCTGAAGTTCTAGATTTAAATAGAGTAAGTATGATTTATTTTCGTCATCCAGTTGTATCAGAAACCAATTTTAAAATAGAAGAAAAAAAATTACAAAAACTAAATTCTATATTAAGGAAATATGGTAAGAATGATGATTCTTATATAAGCATTTTAAAAGAATTAATTAAAACAAATAATCAAATAACATATAAATATAGTTGCTGTTCTATGGAAATTACAACATTTAAAGGATGTAAATTTGTACGTTTTCAAGATATTGATGTTGTACCTTATTATTTAATAAACTTAACCAAATATAATATAAAATTAAGACAAGTGGGAATTTATGAACATTCAGAAATTCTTCAAAAAATACCTCATAAAAAAAAAACATCATTTAATGAAATATTTAAAAATTATGCATTCAATTTCTCTTTTTACAATCCTTATAAAGACCCTAAATTAAAAGTTACTCTCTTATCGAATAATAAGAAAAATGATTATTATAATAATAACAGCAAATATAAAAAGGAGAAGAAAAAAACGCTATTAAAAAAAATACCAAATAAATTAAAAAATAATCTTAAGCATGAATTAAATTATCTAAGCTTTTTAACAAAAAATTATATAAGGGCGAAAGAAGATGCAAAAATATTGAACGACAAAATTTTCCAACTCAAAAAATTTTCACAACAAATTGAAAAATTAAATGATGAAAAAATGAATATAATTGATTTAGGAAATAATAATAATATTACCTTACTAAAATTAAATTATAAAAATTCTCTTATTTATATACTATGTACCAAAAGAACATATAATGGAAAAACCATCTATTTATTTGAAAATTATGATGATTTAATAAGTAATATCTTAAATTTTAATACTATATCATTTAATAGTAAATGTAATAGCAAATTACTAAAATCATTCAGTTTGTTTCTTGATACAATTAAAAGCAAAAATAAATATAGTCGTAAGGATACATATAAGAAAAAAAAGAAACATATTAAATATATGAAAACGTTTATACACAATCCAAATGTTAAATATTTATTAAATTTCTTTAAAAAGAAAAGTTCGGCATCATCTATAGAAAATAAATTTAAAAAAAAAAATATAAAACAAAAGAAAAAAAATAAAATAAACAAGGTGGTACACAAAAATTCAAGAACAAATAAAAGGACAACACATATTATTAAGCAATTATACCAAAAAAATATGTTCAACCAAGAAGAAGAAACAAAGAAAAAAAATAAAAATATCATATTAAATATGAATATATTCGCACATTTAATATTTAAAGGCATAGGAATAAGTATTAGTAATCACAATTTAGAAGAAATTCTATATTTTTCGATGGAATATATTTTAATTATTTATAAGCAAATGATAGATCGTGATTTGTTTCATATAAATATAGGATGGTTACAAATAGACAATCATACCAAAAATACTGACTATAAGAATGTCTTGTTACCAATTGTTGATATACAAAAACAAACAAATAAAAATAACGCAAAGGATATTAATGAAGAAAAAAAATATTTTATAAATGAGAGTGATGTAGCATTATATAATAGTATCAGTAATAATAAAAGAGATGACAAATTTAATAAAATTAATAAGCATAATACCTTTCTCCATAATAGATATGATACAATTTCAGGGCATATAATTTCTGGTGATATCAATTCACGTAATTTAAATTCTTTTAATACTTTATCTCGTAATATAAATTCTTGTAATACATTTTCTTGTAATATTAATTCTTGTAATAACTTTTCTCGTGATACCTTTCCATATAGTTTTAGATATAGCAATAATTTTTCAAAGTCTAGTACATTAAATATGATTAATTCGTTTTACTCAAATAGAAAAAAATCATATAATTCATTTATAGATAATGATGTATTAATTGTTACAAATTTAAATAACCCTCTACATAATTCTTATAAAGTATTTATACCACAATTTTTTTATTCTGAATATAATTCTGTAATATATATTAGTATAATTAAATTAAAAAGAGGAAATATGAAAAATTTCTTAGAATTGTCAGATGTTCAAATAAAAGTTTCTCCTTTGTCTTTAAATATTGATTCCTATTTTATTATCGAAATGTTAAAAATATTCGACGAGTTTTTAAAAATAATCGAATTTGATTTAAGTAACTACAATTCACTTAATTTAGAAAAGAACATTGAATTGACAGATAGAGATTTCGATAGTCTAGAATATAAAAAGGATATAGGTCCTATAGAAGAATTAATTAAATATCATATATTAAAAGATTATTATTTATATGAACAAATAATTAATTTTAAGTTTAATCAAAACGCAAATGGTATACGAAATCCAATAAATAACAAGTCACATAATTATAAAGAATTAGAAAATTATAACAAAATAAAAAAAAACAGTCAAGATAGTATATTTAATACGAATAATTTATATGACAAGTCTAATTTGGATGTTATTGAATTGAACGATTATATTAATATGTTAAATGAATATGAAAATATTAAAAAAAATAAAGCTATATCAAAAGATATAAGAAATAAGGATATGTTATCCAAAATGGATTGTACTAAAAATAATATATTAAAAAAAGGCTGTACCAAAAAAAGTAGAAGAATAAAAAATATAAAATTTTACAACAAAAATGATATCAAAAATGATGATAATAATAATAATAATAATAATAATAAGGTTAACGATAATAAAAAGGATTACAAAATAGATACACAAATAAATGAATATATAAAGGATAATAATAATAATAATAATAGTCATAATAAACAGTACGTTAATATAAAAAAAAATATAATAAACAGTAACAAGTCTCGTCTAATTAATGATAAAAAGAACATGTATTATGAGACAAAGAAATATTCAGATATAGATAAGAAGAAAAAATCAGATGATAATGAAGATACACAAGTGGAACTATTAGATAAAGAAAAGATTGAATATATACAAAGATGTGATAAATATTACAAGAATTCTCTAAATAATAGAAAGAAGATATTGAAAAAAATACAAAATATAAATATAAAAAATAATTTAATAAGTTTTGACAAGATATTCATATCTAAATTAGAAATTAACGAAATGAAATTAATCATAAATATAAAAAATAAAAGTTTGAGTTATGATAAAAAAAGTGAAATAATGGAATCAAATGTAATGAATGCTTTAGTTGTATTAATTATGAATATACCAAATATAAGTGATGCACAATTACATTTTGATAAAGAGGTTAAGAAAAATATCTGTGGATCTTTATATGAACTAATATTTAATGAAATTATGAATGATTATATTACACCTGGAATGAATCAAATGGTTAATGTATTAGGTGCTATAGATTTTATAGGGAATCCATTAATAATATATAAACATTGGAAAAAGGGATATGAAACATTTATACATGATTTAAAAAAAAGTCTAGATTCATGCTCTTTTCCATTATTATTTTGTATCTTATTTTTAAATACATTAGGTAAATTTGGAAAGAGTGTATTATCAGGAATTCTTGAAGGTATTAATAGATTATGTAGTAGCTGGAGTACATGTTTTGAAAGATTTTCTAGAAATTCAGATAACTATAGTATTGTTACGAATAGTAACCTCTTTCAACATGAAATATTAGATCAACCTTCTAATTGTGCAGAAGGTATATATTATGGTTGTCAATCCTTTATAAATATTCTTACTATTAGTTTTGTTAATATAATATATAAACCATTTATAGCCATACAAAAATCAAAAGAATTTAAAAAGAAAACAGAAAAAGGGAAATACAAAATATTTTTTTTATCATTGATAGTTCTATCTTATGGTATATTTAGTGGACTTAGTAGTTTCTTTTTTGGATTTTTTAATAGCGTATTTTCTTTTTTTACATTTCTCTTTATTGGTACATTAAATCAAATTCAAACCTTAAAAATGAAATCTGTTGTTAGACCAAAAAAAATGAGTATAATAAAAGAATATTCCAAGTTTCTAAATTATGAATATCCATTATCCTTTTCATCTCATGTAATTAATGAAAAAAAAAGGAAGAAAGAACTTTTAAAAAAAAATATTGTTGCTATTATACTTTTATATACTATTAATGATAACACTCCAAATAATATTAAAAGTTATTTATGGGTGAGTAATAACGAATTAGGATATTGTCAAAAGGATAAATTATTATGGTCTTTATATATTAATTGTATAATCAAAGTGGATATATTATTAATCGAAATGGATAACGGCAATTTCAAGCGATATTCAATAAGCAGCCGTACAGAAAATAAATATTTGAATAATATGAATAATAAGGAAAAGAAGGATCATAGCAAAAACACCAAAAATAGCATGAATAATAATAATAATAATAATAATTATTATTATTATAATATAAATGAAAAACTTACTTGCAATGAAAAAAATAAAGACCAAAATAATCAAATTAATAATAACAGATCCACATGGAAAATAAAAAATTTATTCACCCCACAACATTTTAGACAACTTTCCGATTTTAAACCATCGTACTATATTAGAATATTATATAAATCATTATATAAAAATAAGAAGGAAAAAAGAAAAACAAATATTTCTAATTTATTTTTATATAAAAAAAGTGATTCAAATAATAGATTGAAACGTATAATGAGGAAATCCACTTATGAAAAATATTTTGAAAATGAATTTAAAGAAGAACAAAAAGTTCATCGTTATCATACTACTTCTAAATATATTCCTGAAGAACCAAGTGCCAAGATTTCACATATAAATGACGAAAGAAAAAAAAGAGAAAAAAAAAACAATAAAATTAATATATATGATAATTTATATCCAGACAAAACCAAAAATATTAAACATCATAATACAAAACATTATAAAAAAGAAACAAAAAAAAAACATTTAAATAAAAATAAAAATAATATTACATCATACAGTGACGATCAGAATAATCATATGAAATTATGGAAACAAAATAAAAAACATAAAACAAAAAATTATAAGTATAATAATGAACATAATACTGAATATGAACATGTGAATATAAAAAAATTATTTAAATATAATAATCATAAGAAAAAAAAAAATAAATATTTATATATCTCAAAATTGGTCAAATGTGAAAATAAGGAAGTTGCATTACATGCTTTTTCACTTCTTATGTCGTTCTTAATGCACAAATCACCATATTATTTAAAAACCACTAATTGAATATACACAAGATAATAATAACAATGTTACAAAAAAAAAAGTAAAATATAAATATAAATATAAATATATATATATATATATGGAGTGTGTATGTTCCTTTTCATTATCATATTTTAAATCAAAAATAGAGTATTATAAATATTTTAAACCTTATTCTTTCAAAGATCTCTTTTTATTGTATTATAATTATATATATATATATATATATATATATATATATTATTTATATTTAATTACATATTATTTTTCTCTTTTATTTATTATCGGTAGTTATATATAGATATTCCTTGTCAATTTTTTAAAAATTTATCTTTTCTTTTTTTTTTTTTTAATAAAAATATATAAATTTTGTAATTAATTTTCAATATATATTTACTACATATTTTAATTTAAAACTAATACTTATTATATAATATATAGTGTCTGTTAATTATTGGGCTTACATTCTTATTAATTTTTTATAATATATATATATATATATATTCATGAATATTATATTTACTTTTTTTTAATTCTTGTTAAATGGAATTATTTAAAACTATTAAAATATGAATGATGTATTTTTTATTTCTAATTTTACACATGAAAAAAAAAAAAATAATAAATAAATAAAATAATTTGTCCACTACAATATATAGAATATATATATATATATATATATATATATATGTATATATAATACAATATAAAACGTCAAATATAAATAATAACAAACATATATTCTCATATAAATTATAAATATTGACATTATTTTATTTATTTTTTTTTTTTGTACGCCTTTTTTTATACTTTTCTGCAATTTCATAATAATATTTATGCAATCAACAAAATACGTCAAATTTTAAATTACACTTTTTTCATTTTCAAAAAATAAATGAAATATTTTAATCTTTTGAAAACATATACATAGAATGATAAATTTAGAAAAAAAATAAAATGATAATAAATATGTATGTGTATGTATATTATTCCTATGTGTTTCATTTTATTTTATATTATTTTTTTAAGAAAAGTTCTTAAATATATATATATATGTATATAATAAAATATGAAAATAAATACATAAATAAAAAAGAAAAAATATACACCAAAGGGTAATATTTATAAAAATGGAAAGTCCTTTGTAGTTAAATTGTGTGTGCAAAGTTTAATATATATACATAAATTATATATTAATTATATATATATATATATATATATATATATATATATATTATAATTATGCAATGATATATTTGTGAAAAGTTTTAAAGGTAACGTAGTATATATTCCTATAATAATTATACATACATATAATACATATGTATATATATCCTTCTATTCATTAAATAGACTAATAGAATATATTATAATTATAGATATGGTTCACAATAAAAGTTCTATCATAACAAAAAAATTTATAATGTAAAAATAATAATTATATGATCAAAAGTATATATTTTATAATAAATATATCATTAAAATATTAGGACTTTCTGTAATATGAAGGAAGGTATATGGATCTTAAAAATTATTATACATAATTCTATTCCTAATTCTATTAAATATAATATTATATATATTTTTAATTTTATTAGTTTTTTTTTTTTAATAATAATATATAGCATATTACATATACATGCATACGTGAACTAATCTGTATTTCTTTTTTTATTTTTTCTTAAAATATTAACTATATATATATATATATATATATATAATATTTTTTTTTTTATATTCATTTTATAAATATAAAATTATTATAACAGAATAGAAACATTAAAGGAAAAAAATTAGAATTTCTTTTCTTAATACATAATTTTTTATATAATTATTATTTCATTTTGAATGAATATTATATAAAAAAAAAATTGTTTAATGTGAAACAGGAAAAAAACGTTGTCGCAAAATAATGAAACCATATATTAAATAAAAAAAAAAAACAGACATATTTATAAATATTTTATTATTTTTTTTTTTATGTTATATAAGTACTATATTTTTTTTTGTAATATTTTTCTTATATATATATATATATATATATATATTTTATATAAAGAACTATATTTTCATATGTTACATATTTTGATACAAATTATATTTTTATTATATATGAAACGAATATTTTGTTTATATTTAAAAAATACTATGTTGTATTGGTGACAGGAAAAAATAATACGATTATTCAAAGTATATACCAAAAGAAATATACAAAAAAAAAATTATTTTATTATATATTTATAATATACATTTATGATGTAATTATTATTTCTTTATTTATTTAAAAAAAAAAAAGGTATAATAAATATATTTTGATATGTTATATTTATTTAGTAATATTATAATATATATATATAATAATATTTTTAAATTTCATATATATTAAAAATACATAAAAAGAACGAAACATATAGAATAAAATTTATTATTATTTTTTTTTTTTTTTTTTTTTTTGTTATCATTCAAAAATATATGGGAATATTTATTTATTTATTTAAATTTGTTTACCCCTTTTGTTTTATTTTGTCTATATATAATATGTTTTTTAGATGTACAGATTAAATATTAAAAAATTATATTATAAACTTATTTTAAATATATTATATACGTAATATATATATAAATATAAAAAATATATATAAATAATATATATTATAAATATTTGTTTTATGCATATATAATAAATAATAAAGTTTTTGCTTCTATATCTTTTATAATATATTAATATATTTTATATATATATATATGCATATATTAATTAAATTTTTTTTTTTTTTTTTTTTTTTTTTTTTTTTTTTTTTTTTTTTTTTTTTTTTAAAAATATTTTTTTTTTTTTATTTAAAAATAAATATAAAAAAAAAAAAAAAAA
>NC_033658.1:1602789-1611388 GCF_001601855.1 Plasmodium reichenowi | reverse complement strand
TTTAATTTTTTTTTTATAAAATATAAAAAAAAAAAAAAAATTTTATATATAAATTTTTATAAAAAAATAAATAATTTTTTATATTATTTATTTAATAATTTTATTAAAATTTTTTTTTTTTTTTTTTTTTTTTTTTTTTTTTTTTTTTTGTATTAATTCGAAAAATAATTTATTATTCATACATTAAAATAAATATAGAAAAAAAAAAAAAAATTATAATTTTATCAAAATTTTTTTTTCAAAAATATATATTATTTTTCTATAGAGTTTTTTTTATATTATGAAAAATATAATTTTTTATTTTTATATAATGCATAAATTTTTTTTAAATATTATTTTTTATATTTTATATATAATATTTATTATTTTATAAAAAATAAGTATATTTTCATATTTATTTTGTTATATATTATTTTTTTATTATTATTATATTTTATTTTTATAATAAAAACATAATATTTAAAAAAAATAAAAAATAAAATATATATATATATATTTATTATTATTATTATTATTATATATATATATATATATATATATATATATTTTTTTTTATTTATTAATATATAATTTTATATATTTTTTTGATAGATTTATTATATATCTATATATAATATATAAAAATTTTATAAATTAAATTTAGAAGAAAAATTTTGTCATATATAATAATAATATTAATAAATTTTTTGATCATTTTGTTAGTATTTTATTATATATGTATACATTTTTTTTTTTCTTTTACCATATGTAAATGTATATATATATATATATATATATTTATTTAGTTAGTTATATTTATTTAAGTCATTATTTTTTTTTTTTTTGATTTATAATAAAAAAAAAATATATATTTATATATATCCATGTCTTATATATATATATATATATGTTTATAGTATTTTTTTAAATATTACAACCAATTAAAAAATTCCTGTTGATTAAAAATATATAGATATATGTGAAGTAATTTTAATATAACAAGGCGTAAATATTCGTGTTATAATTTCTCCAAGAAAAAAAAAAAATATATATATATATATATTTATTTATATTTACTTATTTATTTATTTATTTATTTATTTATTTATTCATTTATTATGTTTTTATTAATTAAATTATAATAATGGAAGGAGAAAAGGCAAAAACAAAAGCAAATAGTATCTCGAATTTTTCTATGACATATGATAGGGAATCTGGTGGTAACAGCAATAGTGATGATAAAAGCGGAAGTAGTAGCGAGAATGATTCTAATTCATTTATGAATCTAACTAGTGATAAAAATGAGAAAACGGAAAATAATAGTTTCCTTTTAAATAATAGTAGTTATGGAAATGTTAAAGATAGCTTATTAGAATCCATTGATATGAGTGTATTAGATTCGAACTTTGATAGTAAAAAAGATTTTTTACCAAGTAATTTATCAAGAACATTTAATAATATGTCTAAAGATAATATAGGAAATAAATATTTAAATAAATTGTTAAACAAAAAAAAAGATACTATTACAAATGAAAATAATAATATTAATCATAATAATAATAATAATAATCTGACAGCAAATAATATAACTAATAATCTTATTAATAATAATATGAATTCTCCATCAATTTTGAATACCAACAAAAAAGAAAATTTTTTAGATGCAGCAAATCTTATAAATGATGATTCTGGATTAAACAATTTAAAAAAATTTTCAACTGTAAATAATGTAAATGATACTTATGAAAAGAAAATTATTGAAACCGAATTAAGTGATGCTAGTGATTTTGAAAATATGGTAGGTGATTTAAGAATTACATTTATTAATTGGTTAAAAAAGACACAAATGAATTTTATTCGAGAAAAAGATAAATTATTTAAAGATAAAAAAGAACTAGAAATGGAAAGAGTACGATTGTACAAGGAATTAGAAAACCGTAAAAATATTGAAGAACAGAAATTACATGATGAAAGAAAGAAATTAGATATTGATATATCTAATGGTTATAAACAAATAAAAAAAGAAAAAGAAGAACATAGGAAACGATTTGATGAAGAAAGATTAAGATTTTTACAAGAAATCGATAAAATTAAATTAGTATTATATTTGGAAAAAGAAAAATATTATCAAGAATATAAAAATTTTGAGAATGATAAAAAAAAAATTGTTGATGCAAATATTGCTACTGAAACTATGATTGATATTAATGTTGGTGGTGCTATTTTTGAAACATCTAGACATACCTTAACACAACAAAAAGATTCATTTATAGAAAAATTATTAAGTGGAAGACATCATGTAACTAGAGATAAACAAGGAAGAATATTCTTAGATAGGGATAGTGAGTTATTTAGAATTATACTTAACTTCTTAAGAAATCCATTAACTATACCCATACCAAAAGATTTAAGTGAAAGTGAAGCCTTGTTGAAAGAAGCAGAATTTTATGGTATTAAATTTTTACCATTCCCATTAGTATTTTGTATAGGTGGATTTGATGGTGTAGAATATTTAAATTCGATGGAATTATTAGATATTAGTCAACAGTGCTGGCGTATGTGTACACCTATGTCAACCAAAAAAGCTTATTTTGGAAGTGCTGTATTGAATAATTTCTTATACGTTTTTGGTGGTAATAACTATGATTATAAGGCTTTGTTTGAAACTGAGGTGTATGATCGTTTAAGAGATGTATGGTATGTTTCAAGTAATTTAAATATACCTAGAAGAAATAATTGTGGTGTTACGTCAAATGGTAGAATTTATTGTATTGGTGGATATGATGGTTCTTCTATTATACCTAATGTAGAAGCATATGATCATCGTATGAAAGCATGGGTAGAAGTGGCACCTTTGAATACCCCTAGATCATCAGCTATGTGTGTTGCTTTTGATAATAAAATTTATGTGATTGGTGGAACTAATGGTGAGAGATTAAATTCTATTGAAGTATATGAAGAAAAAATGAATAAATGGGAACAATTTCCATATGCCTTATTAGAAGCAAGAAGTTCAGGAGCAGCTTTTAATTACCTTAATCAAATATATGTTGTTGGAGGTATTGATAATGAACATAACATATTAGATTCCGTTGAACAATATCAACCATTTAATAAAAGATGGCAATTTCTAAATGGTGTACCAGAGAAAAAAATGAATTTTGGAGCTGCCACATTGTCAGATTCTTATATAATTACAGGAGGAGAAAATGGGGAAGTTCTAAATTCATGTCATTTCTTTTCACCAGATACAAATGAATGGCAACTTGGCCCATCTTTATTAGTTCCCAGATTTGGTCACTCCGTTTTAATAGCAAATATATAAAATGAAGAAATTTTAAATGTTCTTATTTTTATATTTAGTTATAATTTTATATAACAAATATATCACAAAATATTATTTTTCTTCTTTAATATTTATTTTCATGCACATTTTATAAAATATATATATATATATATATATATAAGATTATACATATTAATAAATATATAATTTATTTTTTAAATACCTTTTTATACACATTACTTGACTGTTTATGATTTTCCCTTATATTGATATTACTTATTAGATATAAATGTATATTTATATATATATATATATATATTTTTTTTTTCCTATGTTGTGTATGTTATTTTTTAGAAAAAATTTATATATTTGTATTTAATTTGTTATTTAAATTTTTTAGATTTTTACATTTTTATATTTTTCAAATATTCTGTTTTTTTTTTTTTTTTTTTTTTTTCGTTTTTTGTTTGATTTTATGAAACTTAAAATATTAATAGAATTGTTCAAAAATAAAAATAAACATATAAAAAAAATTTATATTTTTAATATTTACCTTTTATAAGTGTGTATATAAATGTGTAATCAATATAAGATTATTACATTTCATGTATATGCCATTAAAATATTTATCATTTTTTATATGAAAAAAAAAAAAATAAAATAAAATAATAAAAAAACTAAAGCATATTACGAGAATATTCCTCCAATTTTAATTATTTATTTATTTTTTTTTTTTTTTCTATCTTTCTTTAAGAATAAAAAAAAAATTTACGATATTATAAGTTTATATTATATATAGAAATTTAGAAAATATTTCCTTTTCATTATTTCATTTTCAGAGAAAAAATAAAATGACGCTTTAACCTATGATACATCAGTCATATAGGAATTAAGGGTGTCATCATTGAATAAATAAATAATCATGAAAATTTATATTATCATAATATTTCTTAATATAATACAATAATGAATTAATATCAAGAAAATTATGAAAATGTATAAATTATGAGTGTACAACAAATATAATTCCTTCTTTTTTTCTTTCTTTTTTCTTTTTTCCTTTTTCTATTTTCTTTTTTCATTTACTTTTATTTTTACTTAATCTATTTTTTTTTTGTTTTCCTTTTTTTTTTTTTCTTCTATTTAGGATGCAAAAAGTTTTTGAACTCTTAGAACAATACAATCAAGATTTGCTTCTAGAGTATTTTAAAAAGTTTCCATCATTTGATTTTAATAATTTAAATGCGAATGATTTAGAACATTTTTTACAAAATTTGAACAAAATAAAAAATGAAGATAAAGAAAAGAAAGAATATTTAATATCACCACCTGAAATTATTGATATTGATAGTATTTATAATTGTAGTAAGCCACCAAATGGTAGTATATTTATCAATACATACAAAAAAGAAAATTTATGTAATGAGTTAAAAGAAATAGGTATAGAGATTATTAAGAAAAATCAAGTTTCTGTTTTATTCTTAGCTGGAGGATTAGGTTCTAGGCTTGGATTAAATAAACCTAAAGTATTATTAGAAGTCACTCCTTTGACGAATAAAACGTTTTTACAATTTTTTTTTGAGCAAATTATTTTTTTACAGGAATATTGCTCACTCTATGAAAAACAAGAACATCTTAATAAAATAAATGATTACCATAAATTAGTTAATAGTGATAATTTTAAAAAGGGCATAAACAATAATATACATATGAATAAGAACAATGATATGTATAGTAATAATAATAATATAGATAATAATAAAAGTGAACATAAGAAATCATCGATTACCAATTTAAATGATATAAAAGGTACACCTTATAACAAATGTAATATAAATTTGGATATACATGAATTTAAGAATCAAGAAAAAAAAGAAACACTCATTTACATTTATATTATGACCTCAAACTTTACCCATGATAATATAGTTACATATTTACAAAATAATAATTTTTTTGGTTTGAAAAAGGAACAAGTAATATTTTTTAAACAATGTGATAATTTCTCAACAGATATGAATTATAATTTACTTTTATCAAGTCCAGAAATCTTTTTAGAAAATCCTGGAGGAAATGGATGTATTTTTAAAGCTTTAGATAGATACAATATAATTGATCATATGATAAAACAAAATATAAAATATACACAGATTATAAGTATAGATAATATATTAAATAAAATGGCAGATCCAATACTAATAGGATTCAGTTCATTCTTCAATTGCGATATAGCTAACAAAGCGGTCCTAAGGGAAGATGAGGAATCTATGGGTGTCTTTTGTTTAAAAGAAAAAGTAAAAAATAAAATAAATAAAAAATATAATAAAAAGAATAAAGACAGTATATTCAAAAATGATAATAATACATTTTCCGTATGTGAATATACTGAATTAAATGATTGCATTTTAAATAATAAAGAATTATTTAAATATGGGAATATATGTCATCATATAATTACAGTACATTTTTTAAAACACATTGTAAAAAATAGGATATATAATAAATTCAAATTACATAAAATAATAAGGAAAAAACAATATACTGATATTCAATCTTTAATTAATGATAATAATGAACATCTAATTAATTCTAAAGTTTTTTGTTATGAATATTTCATTTTTGATATTTTCAAATATGCTCGTAATATCTTATCTCTAGAAGTTAATAGGCATAAGGAATTTTATCCAATAAAAAATAAAAATAATGAATACGGAATATTAAATGCCCAAAAAGCATTAAGTAATTTACATAAATCATGGCTTCAATATAAAAATATTAATATTATTGATAATAAAGATGAAGAAGAAAATTTTTGTGAAATATCTCCGCTTGTTTCTTATGATGGAACATTCTTTTTTGAATTACCACAACAGAGGGATATAAATCTTCCATATATTTTGCAAAGGAATATTAATTCATAAAAAATGGTGATATACATATATATATATATATATATATATATGATTTATTTTTAATTTTTTTTAAATAATTAATATTTTGTTATACATATTTTTTTAAGGTCACAAAAAAAAAGAAAACTTGAAACATTTCAATATATATATATATATATACATAATATATATAAAAACATTTACGTTAATTTAATATAGGATATATATTATTTATAATATAACGGGGGAAAAAACATCCATTTATGGTATTTTCCTTCCATCTGGCAATATTAATGGTTCTCTCATTTTTTTTGGCCTAGCAAAATGATTGTCAAATATTTTCTTCTTATTTTCTTCGTTGATTATAGGGAACTTATCACCAATCTATGCAACAATAAAATAATGCAAAAAAAAAGAAAAAAAATTAAAAGAAAATATATGGACATGATAAATAATAGGATAAAAATAAAATATTATAAATACATTAATCATTTTTTTTTTTTTTTCTTTATACCTTTAAGTTATTTTCCTTGGCATGTCCCGGCTGCAAAATGAAAAAAAATATACACATATATATACACACATATATATATATATATATATATATATACATTCCTTATTCACTATTCATCTTACCGCTGTAGATATAATATATCTTGGTTCTTTATATCTATCACTTTCTTCCAATTTTTTATCAAATGGTGGTCTATCCTCCTATAATATTCATAAAAAATAAAAATTTCGATTTAAAATATATAATGGATATGTCATATATTTCTTATTCTATGGAAAAATATATATATAGAGATAATAATAATAATAATAATATATATATATATATATATACATTAGTGTCTTATATATATATATTTTTATCTTCCTACTTCAATGTTCATTATAGTTCCGTCAGAGTGCACATAAAATACATCACACCTAAACATATCATAATTTAAACGTTTTTCTTCAGGTACACTTCTATTATATTTTTCTACCACTTTTCTACCTTTCACAAATTTAAGTGGATCACTATATAGTAAACTCTTCAATTTCTTTCTTCTATAAAAATGCATATTAGTTGATGGATCTCCATTTTTTATAATTTCATCTAACGAAGGAAACATATTAGTTTCCTTCCTTTCGCTTTCAAATTGGAAACCTTCTTCTCTCAATTTATTTTTTATATTATGATCCACTGGTTGAAAACTATTAATAATATTTTTAAATGGAGAAAAATTATTTAAATTAGACGAAGGACTAACTGGTTTCTTAGAATATTTAGGAAATTTTTTATCATTTCTTATATTTAATTCATAGGGTTCCAGTTTCCTTTCAGGTCTTTTTTTATCACAATTATACCAATTATTTAATTTAAATTTCTTCTTTTTATTATATATTTTATATTTTAATATATATAATGGTTGTCTGTATAAATTTTTTCTCTTTTTCTCATCTCGATTAACATTTTTATAGAAGTGGATATGTTTTGCAATTCCATTATTTAATACATGACCAAATTTTAAGCATACTAAATATAGCGTACATAAAATTATTTTCCTATTTAAAAATAAATTACACATCACAAAAAAAAAAAATTAAAATAAATAATAAATTAATAAACATAAACAGATATATATATATATATGTATATATATATATGTATAAACAAAATAAGGACTAAAAAAAAATAAATTAAAAATATAATATTTATAAGGGATTTATATATTATAATATATAATCCTCAAAGGATAGATCTAGATATTAATATATCAGATTATTATAACTGAAAAAAAGAAAAAAAGAAAAAGAGAAGATTATGAATGAACAAAAAATATATTCATTTTTAATATTTTTAAAATGAAAAAATTCAGAGAACTATGCATATTATATATATAATATATATATTTATACATATATCTGATGATATTTATTTAAAGAATGTGTTTAATGTTTTCTCTTTAATTTTAATTTTTTATTCTTAAGAATGTATAATTATATATTCATATATATATATATATATATATATATATATATATATATTTATATTTATTTATTAATTTATAAGTAAAAAAAAAATAATTTATATTAACACATTTAAAAATCAATTAAATGTATAGGTTGAAAAGAAAAACAAGGAATAGAAATAATAATACATAAATATAAAAATAATCCAATTGACGTAAATATATTTTTTATATTTTATTATATATATTATTTCAAAAAAAATAAAATAAGAAATATGATGATAATGTTAAAAAAAATAAAAATAATAATTAAAAAAGGAATATTTATAATTAATAAAATATTATTTTATTTCATTTTATGTGAATAAAGAATATTTATATTAATATAGAAAAATAAAATAAGGACAATATTGAGATAGTAATTATTATATACACTTCCTAAAATGTAAATATATACATAAAAAAAAAAAAAAAAAAAAATG
>NC_033658.1:1594505-1602400 GCF_001601855.1 Plasmodium reichenowi | reverse complement strand
AATAATTATTAAAAAAAAAAAAAAAAAAAAAAAAAAAAATAAGAAAAAAAAAATAATAAAAAAACCCTAAAATGTAAATATATACATAAAAAAAAAAAAAAAAAAAAATAGAAATATATATATATATATATATATATATATAATATATATATACATATATATATACATATATTCTTTCTTTTTTTTTTTTTTTTTTTTTTTTTTTTTTGTTCTTTTTAATATTTTTAGAAGCTACATATTATATGAATACACACAAAAACCTATAGGTAATAAATATATTATGATTAATATAAATAGAACGGATATATTTTATTTTTTTTTTATATTGATTATGTTTTAAAGTTTTTTATTCATCTGTATTCCAATCTTTGAACATTAATATAAAGTCATCCATTCCTAATTTCTGCGGTACCATATTCATTTCAGTATTTAATTTATTTCCCTCTTGGGTCAAAATTTGGTTAGCTGTATATTGTTTACTTTGATGTATTTGTAAAATTCTTTCTTCTACTGTTTTTTCTAAAACAAATTTATAAATATTAACTTCTTTTAATTGTCCTATTCTATGTACTCTTTCAAAGGCTTGATCTTCTATAGCTGGATTCCACCATAAATCCATTAAATATACTTTTGATGATACAGTTAAATTCAATCCCACACCTCCAGCTTTTAATGAACATAACAAAACTTTTCCAGCAAAATTTTCTACAGGTATAACATAAGATGGTTTAATAAATCCTACGCCTGGTTGATATATTTTCCCCTTTTGTATATTGAACCAATTCAATGTTGCTTTTCTTTGTTCAAAGGTCAATGAACCATCATATATTTTATTTGCTATATTATATAGGTTTAATAACTTTTCTATAATTTTAAGAAATCCTATCCATTGTGAAAATACAACAATATGTAATTCATTTTGCATATCCTTTTGAACATGTTCAAACAATTTTTTTAACTTTGTTGAATATACGAAATTATCTTTTTTCATTTTTTTTAATAATTCATCCAAAGGAGATTTGTTTTCTTGCAAAGTTTTTAATGATTTTAAACTTATATAATTATCACATTGTGGACATTTTTTATCTGCTATTTGAGTTAAATGGAAATAATCGTCTGCACATTTTTTACACATAATATGCAAACATTTGCTAATTAAGGGATATGTAGCATCTTCTAAACAAATACAACATTGCATGACATTACCATTTTTTAAGATTTCAAGTTCCTTTGCATAATCATCATCTATATTTTTTGATTTGGTTGATCCTAAGATAAAATTATATATTAAATTATTTCCTATATTATTCTCATTGGAATGATCTACTTTACTAAAACTTGGATTATTGTATTCAATTTCTTCATCCATTTTATTGTTTTCATTTTTAAATACCTTCTTCATGTCTGTATTATTAATATATTCACTTTTTTTTAAATTGTCACCGTTGTCTTCATTATCAGTTTTATTTTTCAAAGCATCGTTAATATCATCTTTATTCCATTCCTCAAAAAATGGCTTAGAAAATAACAACAAAGGATGAGAACAACATTGTCTTAACCTTAATAAAAGTTGTAAAACATGAGAATAATGACTTAAGACATTTCCATCATGCATATAAGTATCAAATTTCGTTTTGCTTCTATAAAAAATGGCTCTATAAAAATCTTCTTCTTCTAATGAAAATTCTAATTTTTCTAAATGTATATTTTTTTTTGGCAATGATATTATAGAATTACCATTTTTTGTTTTGGATTTTTTGGTTCTTCTTAATAATATAGGTGATGAAATCTTTCGAACAACATCTAAAGCTAAATTTAATTTATTCTTATTTACATAATCTACAATTTCTTTATTCCACCATTCAATTGTACCATATGGTTTTATTCCTAAAAATCGGAAAAGAGGAAATATATCAAATATAGAATTTTGTATTGGTGTTCCAGTTAAACACCAATTTCTTTCTCCTCTTAATTTCCATACTGCAACTGATTGAATGGAATTTTTATTCTTAATAACATGAGCTTCATCAATTATTATCCTTCTCCATGTTATATTATATAAAGGATATTCTTTCATATTATATAGAATTGTATTAGTCTTTTTTTTATCAAAAAAAAATATATTATCATTATTTTTATTACCACTATTTAACACAGTTTTCATAAAAAAGTTGTTCATCTTTTTTTTCGTAGCACTACTTGATACATCTTTAAAAAATGATTCTTTATTTGTATATGTACTATTATTATTATAATTATTATTTTCAGCTTTATTTGAGAATTTTTTATTAAGCGTATTTTTATATTCAGAAACTAAAGTAGAATATGTGGTTAATACTACAGAATATCCAGATAATTCTTCGCTACTAATATCTTTAGAAGTACCATAATAAATATAACATGTAACAAAACCTTCTTTGGTATGTCTTTCAATTTCTTCTTTCCATTGATATATTAAAGCTAGGGGTGCAATAACCAATGTACCTCCCCTTTTAAAATGTACTCCTTTTATAGTATTTTCAATTAAATATGTGAAATTTTTTTTATTTTCTAAATTATTATTTTTAGTATATAATTTATTATGATATATATCATGTGTAATTAAACCTATACTTTGAATAGTTTTACCTAATCCCATTTCGTCTGCTAATATACCCCCTCTGAATGGTGGTACAAACTGAGGATACGTTAATGAAAAAGCTCCTGTTAATTTATTCACATAAAAATATTTTAGAATGCACACAAGTTTATCTTTTTCATATATTTTGATGTTAGGAATAAATGCATGTTCTTCCCATAATGGGTTTAAGGGTTCTCTATTCCGTATGTCATCATCTGCATTTTCATAATCACTACTTTCTTCTAATTTTACATTATCCACAGTTTCTTTACATTTTAACGTATCATTACTAATTTCTTCTTTACCTTCCGTTTTAATATAAAAATTTTCATTCTTTATATTCCTTTCAAAATTTTCTGTTTCACTCTTAACTCTAAGATCACATTTTATGTTTTCATCTTTAATCTCAAGTTGATCATTTTCCAATTTACCTTTAACTTTTTGTTCGTAATTTTCATTTTTACATATATTTGTAATATCCACAATATTTATTTCTTTTCTTTGGTTATCCACATTTTTATATATTTCTTCTGTACTCTTAATAACAATATCATCCTTTTGTGTTGGTATTTTTATAACATCATCTATTATAATTTCATTTATATTACTTTTTTGTTGTTCCAACTTTTTAGTATATTCAGGTGGGTTTTCCCTTGTATACATCCACCACACCCCTTCTGCTTGATATGTTTTTAACATAGGCTTAAAATAATATTCGTTAGGATAAATTTCTTCAAAGTCTTCTAGTAAATAACCACCTCTAAATTTCTCTTCAACAAAAACTAAATTAGTGGCTTCTTCATTTTTTTCTTCGATATCATTTTCACTTAAGCTGTCTATTATTTCTTCTTCTTCTTTGGTACCTGACAAATTCGTTATATCTGAAGAAGAAATTATACACGCACGCAAACATATATATATATATATATATATATATATATATATATTTATTTATTTATATTTATTTGTATATAATTCGTTGTATTTATTTTTCTTACCAATAGTTTTTTTCGACTCAATATATCCTAAAGCTTTGTGAGGTGTACAGAAACCCGTAGAAGTGCCCCCAGATTTATTCATAACATGATCATTTTTATTATTATAATTAATAATTATACTTTTCAAAGGACTACCTGATGTAAGTAATTCATCCTTATTTACCTTATAAGTTTCTAATGTCTCCTCATCAATATTCTTAGCTAAGCGTAAAGGAATTATTTTTAACTCCTTAAACATATTATTTACACTATATTTAATTAAAGAATTATATTCATGAAATTTATGTGAATCAATTTTAAAAGCATCAGGATATAAAATAACATGAACAAAGGTTTTTAAGCTACCACCAAATTTTAATTCACTTTGAGATATCTTTTCTAATTTTATTTCTATTCTTATAGCATTCAATACTAAAAGAACAGATAAGATTTTAGATAAATTACTTTTTAATTTTGATATATCTCTATTATTATGTTTGATTCTTATACATGAATAACCTTCATATATATCTTTTAATACTTCACTTTTACATTTGTCATATTCAACAAATTTTTGATCTGCAGATATTATTTTGATCGTATCATAATTCTGTTCATTATGACCATCATTGCTAGAAGCGGAATTTTTTTTTTTATTGTTTGAAACTTTTTTTTTTTTCACTTTCTTATTATTAAGAGGTATATTTCTACCTATAATTCTAATATAATCATTTGATATATCATAATTATTATTTATTTTTAATGTATACATAGGTGAAAAGGACCTTTTTGTAGACTTAGGGGATATTTCGTAACTTATTATAACATTCTTATCATCTTTAATTTCACATACTTCACTTGATAATATAATAGATTCTGTTTCTATACAACCAAGATAATATTCAAAATAAACTCCTTTATTTCTAATAAATTCTGCTTTCTTAGAATTTAATTGGTGTTCTTTTAACTTTTCCAGTTTTATTTTTTCATATTTATAATTACCTATGTCTTCAATAATTTCAACTACAAAATGGGAACATTATAAAGAAACAAATAAAGTAAAATAAAATAAAAAAACAACAAAAATAAAAACAACACTTTTGTAAAATTTTATAAGAATATAATATATATAGGATTACATAAAAAACACAGTAATTTTACGTATAAATATATATATATATATATATATATATATATATATATATTTTATATTATACCAATATATGTTGATTTCTACATAATACGTTTTACTTAATACTTACTGTCGCTAGACATTTCCTTATTTTTATTATATTCTATATACTTTTTAACATCCTTCGAAAAATAACTTGAATTTTGAGTATTACTATTAATTGTATCATTGTCATTTAAACTAATTATTTCTATCACATCACTGTCATAATTATAGTTTGATACTTTATCTGATTCTTTATAGACCTTGCTATCATTTTTAAAATAGTTTGAACTAGTCATTTAAAATAATTTATTTTATTTTAAAAAAAAAAAAAAAACCTTTATCAAGGCAATTATATATTCTATAAAAAAAAATATAACACTCCTATTTATTTTATATTATTTCATCATATACTTTTTTCATTTAGGTAAAAAATAAAAAAAGAAAAAAAACATAAAAGATGAATTCGTTTAATTTATATCAAAATAAAAAAAAAAAAAAATTAAAAAAAATAAAAAAATAAAAAAATTAATAATAAAGAAAAAAAACATTCAGTTTAATAATTTATATTTATATTGTATTATTATATTTTTTTTTTAGAAAGGATAAACATTATATATAGGTACAAATGAAAAAATGATATTTTTTAAAAAATAGATGGTGATTTTTCTATACAAAATTTTCTTCTATATTATAATTATAATTATATATATATATATATTATATATGTATATCTTACAATTTAGAAAAATAAAAATATTTATATATTAAAAATAAATACATACCTTAAGACATGATAATAAAACATAGTATTATATAATAGATAGATTATATATATTGTAACATAATTCTCGTTATATTATTCTTAACTAACATACATTTATAGATAGAGAATAATGATAAATCTAAAAAAAAAGGAAAAATCAAACACAACAAAAAAAGAAAAAAAAAGAAAGAAATGAAAAGAAAAGAAAAGAATAAGCCATGCACATTCATATAAGATATTATATATTCAACATTTATAAAAAGTAATCAAATTATCATAATATATACATATATTGTTAAAATTAAAAAATATTCAAGGTTATTTTCTTAATATTTATTTTACGAGAAAATAAAAATCAAAAAGGTAATCACAAAAAAAATATAATAATCAAGACAAGCGTATAAGATACTTTTAAAATTATGTAAAAAAAAAAAAAAAAAAAAAAAAAAAAGGAATGAAAAAAAGAAGGGAAGGAATACACAAAGGTTAAGAAAAAGTTAAACTAACCAAAAATATATAAAGAATAATTAATATTTTATTCGGATGGTTCTGTGGAAAAATTATATATATTTTTTTTTATATAATCATAAAGAAAAATGAAGATATATACAATATATAATAATATTAGAAAGATGAAAAATATTGATAAAAAAGAAAAATAATGATAAACTTTTCTACTTTAATAACCAAAAATGCATACTGAAGAATTTAATTATATATACATATATATATATATATATATATATATATATATATATAATAATATATTATACATTACACATATATATATAAATATATATGTATTATATTATATATATATATATAATTATATGTAAACTATATTATGCATATAATGATAACAGTATAATTATGATTTTTTAATAAATTCCGAAAAAGTTTTAAAAATATAAGAATTATAATTCTTTTTTTTTTTTATATAATATATATTATATATTTAATTATTAATTTATATATTTTTTATCTTTTAAGCATTGAACCTCAAAATTATATATACTTTGCTTTAAGATAAAAAAAATACATTATATGAATATAATTATATAATTTATAATTGTATGTATATAATATTATAATTTTATTATGTCATAAACATCTGTAATGTATTCGTTTCATATCTTTATGCTTTTTTATAAAAGTACATAAAGTTTTTACACGAAAATGATATATATATATTTTTATATATATATATATATGATTTATTTTATATTAAAGCCTTAATCTTATATAAAATACATAATATATATAATTTTATTTCTTTCATTTCATATGTGTTGATTTTCATATAATATATATATCTAGTGTGATTTTTATATTTTATATAATTACATATTTTATTAATGTGCAAATATTAAAGTACTAAATTTTTTTATTTCTTAATATTATAAATATAAATATATATATATATTATAATATAATATAAACCGAGCATCCATTTGTATAAATACATATAATAAATTTTGACTGATTTTTATATTATGAGTTTTTTTCTTATAAGAATTTTTGGTAATATATATATGATTTACAATTATATTAATTTATTATATATATATATATTTTTTTCCTAATTTTTTTTCTTATTTTTTTCTTGAATTTTTCCTTATATTATATTATCTTTTTTTTTTCTTTTTTTTTTTTTTTTTTTTTTTTTTTTTTTTTTTTATGTAGTATTATTTCATCAGTACTTTTTTATAAGTGTTAAAAAGAACTTATTATATATAAATACATGTATATAAAATGATATATGTATATATATTAATAAATATATATATATATACAATATAAATATATAATTATTTATATTCAAATAAGAGTTATTATATATATATAATATATAAATTAATACACAATAATATTATAAAGCAAATTCAATAATCTAATACTTTGCACATACATATATATATAATATATATTAAAATTTTTCGTCCAGTATTATCATTATATATATTTTATTTATATAATAAAATATTATATTATTTTATTTTATATTCTGTTTCTTTTTTAAATATTTATTCATTTTTATTACAAGAAACACAAAAAAAAAAATGTTAGAGCTTATATATATTTTTTTTACTTAAAAAAAGAAAATAAAATTTAAAGAAATATTATATTAATTTTTTTTTTTTTTTATTTTGTTTTATAAATTATATTTTTTTTACTTAAAAAAAGAAAATAAAATTTAAAGAAATATTAT
Source organism: Plasmodium reichenowi (assembly GCF_001601855.1). Taxonomy (NCBI): domain Eukaryota; phylum Apicomplexa; class Aconoidasida; order Haemosporida; family Plasmodiidae; genus Plasmodium; species Plasmodium reichenowi. The sequence continues at coordinate 1,594,654 of NC_033658.1, read as the reverse complement.
ATTAATTTTTTTTTTTTTTTATTTTGTTTTATAAATTTTGATCAGTTAAGACTTTTGACTTATTTTTCATCATTTTAAAAGAAAGAAAAAAAGTAGGAACATTAGTTTTTTTTTTTTTTTTTTTTTAATGAATATTTAAAATATTTATA
>NC_033658.1:1586888-1594105 GCF_001601855.1 Plasmodium reichenowi | reverse complement strand
AAAAAAAAAAAAAAAAAAAAGAAAAAAAAAAAAAAAAAAAAAAAAAAAAAAAAAAAAAAAAAAAGAATAGAAAAAAAAAAAATAATAAAAAATATAATAAAAAAAAAAAAAAAAAAAATAAAAAAAAAAAAAAAAAAAAAAAAAAAAAAAAAGAATAAAAAATAAAAAATAAAATAAAAATAAAAATTTCACAAAATTATACTGTGCCATTTTTTTATGCATACATAAAAATATAAGTGTGAAGCAAAAATAATTATGCTTACATAATTATATGTATTCATTCCTACGAATATAAAAAAATAATAATATAAATTAATATATAAACATAATATATATATATATATATATATATATATATATATATATATATATATATATATATATATATATATATATGTATGTGTGTGTGTGTATATGTATCTATATTTATTTATTGATAATTCCAAATATCCATGATTTCTATTTGTATTTATATAGTAGAAAGAAAAAAAAAAATAATAATAAAAATAAAATAATTCAATTAATTAATATATATATATATATATATATGTTATTTTTTATGACTTTTTTTAAATTTCTTTCCTTTTTTTAATGCTTAATGTAAATATATACTTATATATATATATAATACTTCTATATATTATAGTAAATAGCCATTATTAGGCACATAAAAAATATAGCCCAAAAAAAAAAAAAAAAAAAAAAAAAAAAAAAAAAAAAAAAAAAAACCGATATTATGAATAACATAAAAGATAAACGTATAAAGAAACAAATACAAAAAAGAACCAAATTATATAATACTAAAAAGGAAGAAAAAAATATGGAGATATCATCTACCAAACTTAAAGAAATCCGCATGAATGCGCAAAGTGATATTATAGATGATGATATGCTAACACCCAGAGCTTTTGATAGAACAAAAAAAAGTATGGGAGCAAAAGGTTTCGTAATGAATATATCGGAAAATAACGAATCAAAGAACAAAAACCTAAAGGAAGATGAAATAATAAATAATAATTTGAACAATAAAGTGTTAAAAAATAATCAATCAAATGAGAATAATGGATATAATAATAATAATAATAATAATAATAATGATAATAATAATGATAATAATCATAATAATAATAATAATCAAATTAATAATACATACAATGGAATATTAAATAATGATGAAAGACATAATTATGAATATAATCATAATAAAAATATGATGAGTCCTAATAAAAGAAATATTCCTGATTGTAATAATAGTACTACTGATAATAGTAGATATATAAATTGTGATAATGATAATTATAATTATTCAATGAAACAAAATGTATCCTCTTTTATGAATGCAGGATGGCAAACTCCTAAAAAAAGTAATGTGGGTTCGTATTACACCGGTATAGATCATCCATCAACTTTAAAAAAATATAAAACTCCTTGTGAAAAAGATATGTTAGAACCCGATGAGAGTTTAATAGGGAATAAATGTATAACTATCAATAATTATGTAAATCCACCCAAATATATTAATAATTTAGTAACACCTAGTAAATTCCCTTTATCTGGTGAAAATGATGATTTTATGTCATATGAAGATTTTAAGGGATTATTTAAACACAATGCTTGTTTAATAAGTGAATACGAATATAATAATGATAAATCATCCACCTCATTATTAGATAATTGTAGTAAACAATACCTTGAAGAATTAAATGATAATAATCAAAATAATGCTTGGCCAAAAAAAAAAGATAACTACTCATCTCCACAAAAAAGTAATACTATTCTACAATGTAGTAATAATATAATTAGTAGTAGTAGTAATAATAATAATAATAATAATAACAATAATTATGGTAACTTTAATAATAATAATAAGGATTCTCCTAGAAGTAAGAAAAAAAGATTCGATTCACACAAAAATATTAGCACCAGAAAAATATTAAATATTGTCGTTTCCAATGGAAAAAGAAAGGAAGACCATAATGAAGATTCTTATAATAACAGTATTCATAGTAATATCATGAAAAAAAGAAAGGTTCATTCCTCAAGTGAAAAAAGTGACCCATGTGATCTCGATTCAATAGATTATGAAGTAAATCCTGTTCTCAAAACGGACATTAAGAAAGATAAAAATAATAATCTTCAAATAAAGAATGATGTAGCAAAAAATACAAACTTTGAAATAAATAATAGTGCAAAAAAAAATAAAGAGGGGGAAAAAAATAAACATGTTCAAATAAATATTAATAATAATAAAATACCACTAAATGATGACGAATCCAACAACAAATGTGTTAATGAAATGATAAAAGAAAAACACAATCCATTAAAAATAAAATATGAAGGATATTCTAGCGATTTAAATGTTATATTTAATAAGGAAACAGGTACACCATATCAATTAATAGCCATGTATAGAAATTTGTTAGTTGTAATATCAAGACGTAATCAGAAGAATGAACCAGTTTTCTTTCAGATAGTAAAACCAGAAGTTCGAGTTTTAAATAATAGCATATCGTTTACACAAGAATTGATAAAACAATTAGCATGGATAGCTCCTAATTTAATTCAATTAAATAAGGTAACGATAACCAAAGAAGTATTTGAATCTAATCAAAGATATTATCCAGAATTTGTAACAGGAAAAAAAATTGAAGACATACAAATTAGAGAACATACAGATAATTGTGATAATCTATATAAATATAGTAATGAAGAAAAATTAGAAATGCTTAAAAGGATCATAATTAATTGGGTAAATAAGAAACATAATGAATTTTTAGAAAATTTAAATCCAAATTTTTATTTAGCAAAATATTCACAACTAAAAAAATGGCACTCCAATTTTAATTATGAAGAAATTGTATTTCCTTCAGTTACTCTGGAAGAGAATAAAGTTCTCGCACATCTAGCTCGCACACCTCAAGAAAGTAATGCTGATGATTTTATTGTAATACAAGATAGTCCTATTAAATGTGCAACCAATGATTTAAGAAAGAATGGAACATTTTTACAAGATATGGAAAAAGAAAAGACAAGAACACCTTTAGGAAAAAATCGTAGAAGAGGTTCTACATATTTAGGTGCCATAGGTGCATATAATAATAGTAATAATAATAACAACCAAACGGAAGATTCTCCTTCTAAAAAAAAAGAAACAAAAAATATGAAAAATATTAGAGAAGAAGCAAATAAGAAAAAAATTATTAAAGAAATAAAAATGGAAATTGATAGAGAATTTGATGAATTATTAGATCAAAAGAAAAAATTAGAAAATGCTTTATGGATTGCTGAAATAATACATGATTCTTTTATAGTTCAAGGTACTCATACCGTTATTGAAATTCAAACCTTTGCAAAAAAATTATCAGATAAATATAAAAGTAATAAAGATTTTCTAATGGATCAAAATTATATTGGACAAATAATAGAGTTATTACCACAATATATTAATGATATACATATCAAACCTGGTATGATGAACAAAAATAAAAAAAATCTTTCTGTAAAATCTAAGAAAAATCTTTACAATTTTCTAGAACCACTTTCCAATGAAATAAACACACTTAATAAAAAATATCAAGAATTAAAAAATAATAAAGAAAACAAATTAATAGATCTTTGGAAAAATTATAACGTTCAATATGAACTTACCGAGAACATTAAAAAATATTTTTCAAATCCCGGATCTATAAGTTTGGCTGATATATGATTCCTACATATATATTAAGAAAAAAATATAAATAATAAATAAATAAATAAAGAGGAAACTATAATTAAATATAATATGTAGTTTTATCAAGAATAATTATATTACAATACGTTTTTACATGAGACGTCATAAAAAAAAAAAAAAAAAAAAAAAAAAAAAAAAAATTTATTATTTTATTTTAGTTTTAAATACATGTAAAACATACTATTTTAAAGTGCACCCATTATATTATATTATATTATATTACATTATGTTGCTTTCTTAATTTTTGTATTCGTATATAAGTTCTGGTAATTTCTTCATAATTCTTTTATTTGTTATATATAAATTAGTATATTTATAATATATTATATATATGTGTGTATACTAATGTTTATAGGGTTACGAATACATTATATTATTTTTCTTTTTTTTTTTGGAAAATTATATATATGTTTTTTAACAAAAGAATCATACATACATACATATATATAATATATATATATATATATATATATATATATATATATATATATATATATATGTGCAATATTTTAATTATTTATTTATTTATTATTTTTTTTTATCAGTGTTTTGGAAATAATAATTTATATAATGTATTTATATATATATATATATATATATATACTAATATATTTATGTATACACGATTATAATTTCTTTGATTTTTTCCATAGTTTTTAGTTTAAAATATTATATTTTTCCTTTTTTTTTTTTTTTTTTTTTTTTCTTTTATCTAATCTTTTCGATTAGATATCTGCACATTTGAAATATTAAAGTACTATCCAGATATAAAATATTTTTTAAAAGGTATTGAATTATGTATATGTTTGTATGTATGTCTATTTTAATATTTAGACTTCATGTGTCTAAGGTTCATTTATTAATACTCCAGAGTGCTATTTGAATTTATTCTAATATAAAATAAAATATATATATAATATATATATATATGTATGTGTGTATTTATTTATTTCGTTTTTTTTTTTTTTTTCCTTTTTTTTGTTTGTAAAAGAACATAAAAAAATAAAACGATTAAATATTATTGGAATGAAAAATGAAATAAAATTTTATAAGTTTTATGATAATATAATAAATTCATATTTTTATTTTAAAACACTAAAAAAAATATTGATTCCTTATAAGGAACTTTTTTTATTTTATTTTATGAATTATACAAAATTTAAAGCATGACACACAATTATATTATGTGCGAAAAAGAAATTAAAGCGGTTTAAAAAAATACAATATATATATATATATATATATATGTAATTTCTTATTTATTAAAAAACAGAAAAAAAAAATATTAATATAAATATATATAATAATTCATAATTATTTTGTGTAAAATAAAAAGGAAATATTCCTTTTTTAATGCATATTTATATATATAATAATCTTTATAGCACATATTACAAAATCAAGAAATAAAAATATTACATATATATATTTTTTATGTGATTGAAAAATAATTATATATTTAATTCAAAAAAATAAAATAATAACACATACATACATACATATATATATATATATATATATATATATATATATATATATATATTTTTCCCTTTTCATATGAATTTATATTTAATTATAAAAAAATTACACATAAGAGCATAAATTGACATTACTCAATTATACATTTCTTGCCTTTCTCTGCATGGATACTATTAGTCTTCCTGTGATAGGAGTAAATGTTTGCAAATCATAAGAAATTAAATAAAAATCAGAATGTTTTAAAATATTTATTTCTTCTTGTATTGTATCTAATTGTACAGGAAACAAAAAAACTAACATACCATTATCAACTAGAACATTTGAGGCAATATTTAATAAATCTTTTACAGCTGAAGTACAATTATATGTAATAGTTTTTGCATTTGAAATGTTTTTTTCTTTCTTTTTTAATTTTTCTTCATTACTACAAAAATTATTATGATTATTATTATTATATTCATTTATACTTTGTTCATTTTCTACAGATATAGGTAATATATCCTTATTTTGCAGATTATTCATTTCTACATTATTATTTACACATATCCTTACAGTTGCTCTATTTCCATATGGTGGATCTGTAATTATAGCATCAACCCATGGCTTATGAAAAAAGTTCCAAGTAGGATTTGAATTATCAGATACAATAATTTCTGGTATATTTAAATTATAATATAAAAAATTTTCAAATATTGATTTATTATTACTTTTATGCTTCATATGAGGATTTAAATAAGATAATTTATATCCTTTTAATAATCTTATATCAATATCATTACCAATACATATAGCACCAAAAATGGAACTTGTTATTAATAAACCACCTGAACCAACAAAAGGATCTAATACAATATCACCTTTTTTTATTTTTGCTATATTACACATAATAAATGCTAAATCATTATCTGTTGTAGTCGGTCCTAATATTGGTCTTTTATTTAATGCATATGAGGTCCACCAAGCTATTTTTGGTTTTCCAATTATTTTATGATCATTTTTTAATTTATTTATATTATTCATATATTGATTTCTACGAAGAGCAATACATTTTCCAAAATACACTTTTTTTAAAATATGGGAATGATTACTTTCTTGTTCATATTCTTCAATTAATCCAATTTGTACTTGGGGATTCATTAAATCAATATTTGTATAAGGTTCTAATAATATTTTAAAAAAATTCATTTTGTCTACTTTTTCTTCTTGATTAATTATTTTTCCATATGAATTAAAACAAAAACACCATTTCTTATCTTTCAATGTTTTTTCAAATAAATCTTTTTTTAATAATAATTCTTTTAATATTTCATTATATGAATTTCCTTCACTCCATAATTCAATAACACCTTTTATTAAAACACTCCTTGATATTACATTTACCCATAAATCTTCTTCTGATATATTTATTTTAAGAAATACTTCATTTCTAAACTTATTTGTAATCATCCTACTAATGTTAAATTTCTCTTCCCACTCTCTATTTTTTCTATCACAGCTTTTTTTTACTGTTTCGAATAATTCTATCTGATTCATATTATATCCTTCGTTCTTCTCTCTATCATTTTCTTTTTCCTTTTCTTTTCCTTTTTCTTTTCCCTTTTTGTCGTACTCCTTTTTTCCATATCCGTAGATTTCCAACAAGGCATTTAATTCACTAATTTTACAGTCATCATATTTGTTATGACTACTAAACCAAATGAGATAAGGCATTATTAATTATTTTAATTATAATTTGAATTTTTTTTTTTTTTTTTTTAAATTAATTTGACATAATTTTTAAAATATATAAATAAAATGATATACATAATATATAATATTTTTAAAATTTACAAAAACAAAATAGAAAATGAAAAATAAAAATAAAAAAAAAAAAAAAAAAAAAAAAAAAGTTGGAAAAAAATTAATAGAATTATATATTATTATGATAAAAAAAATAAATATAATAAAAAAATAAATATATATATATATAAAAATAAAATATATATTTAATTAAAAAAAAAAAAAATAT
>NC_033658.1:1584691-1586584 GCF_001601855.1 Plasmodium reichenowi | reverse complement strand
AAAAAAAGTTGGAAAAAAATTAATAGAATTATATATTATTATGATAAAATAAATATGTATTATATATATATATATATATATATATATATATATAATATATATTTAATGTAAAAATAATAAAGTATATCATTGACAAAAATGTAATAATATTCAATTATTTTGTATTAATATATATATATATATATATATTTATAGTATAATTTATATACATATATATTTTTCCTATACATATGTATAATAGTATAACAAAAAGGAGAACATTAATAAATAAATATATAATATATAATATGCAACATATAAATATATAATTATAGCATACAACAAAATATTATATATATATATAATTATTATATATATAATATATATTTTTTTAAACATAATAATTAATAAATATTTTCTTTAATTATAAAAATTTAATTGCATTAATACTAAAAAAAAAAATTATATAAATAAGTGGTATATATATAAAACATAAAAATATATTAATACATATAAATAATATCCCTTTATACGTATTTTTTTTTTACTATCATTTTTCACATAGGTACGAAGGCTCCTTGATTAAATAAACTTAAAAATTGTTTTTTTAATTTATAATATCCCTCATTATATCTTTCTCTATTTATTATATAATTTGTAAATTATATGTTCTGCCCTTTTTTATTTTTTTCCTCTATTATTCAATACATAAGGAAAAAAAAAACAGTGATTGTTTAAATGGATGCACACATGCATTAAATAAAATATAAAAGAATTAGGAATATTCACATGCTTGTACATATATATATATATATATATATATATATATAACAAGGAGAAAAAAAAAGAAAAATATATATATATATATATATATATATATATATATATTTATGTAACTTATTCATTTATTTACTTTTTTATTGTATTTTAAAATTTTATTTAATTTTTCATAAATTAGACGTAATGAACTGACAAAATTAAAAAAAAAAAAAAAAAAAAAGTTTCATTAAATATGCACAATTTATGCCTCCTTTTAAAAAAAAAAAATAAAATAAAATCATTCATATCAACGAATAATATATATATATATATATGTACATATATAATATATATAAACAGAAAAAAAACATATCAAATAAAAAATATTTCAAACTGTTCCTTTTTTTAGTTTTCCTTTTTTTTTATATTTTTCATTCATATTCATTATACGTATTAGAAATATATATAATGTGACATATAATATATATATATATATATATATGTGTATATAAAGAAAATGCAGATGATACACAATACATTAGCGAATTCATTATTGTATGCATACTGCATTGGAAGTATATATGAAGCATTATATTAACACATACTTATTATATATGTTTATATAATGAAAAAAAAAAAAAAAAAAATTGAAAAAATACATAACTAATATTATAATGTTAAAGATGTATAAATGTAAAATACTATATTAGAAAACTTGTTTTGTTTAAAGCACTGTAAAAAACTTCTAGATATGTATTTTTTTTTTTTGTTTTGTTTTGCTTTTTTTTATTTTCTCTTATATATTTGCATAGTTATATATATATATATATATATATATATATATATATATATATATATATATATATTTATTTATATGCATATATAAGATTATACATACATATATATATATATATATATATATATATATATATAATATTTTTGTCCAATTATTTAGCATCATGACTTATATACATATTTTTATATATAATTAATATTATTTTATTTTTTTAAATAATATTAGGCACCATATATACATATTTATATATTATAAAAACAATATTAAAGATAATTTTACCTTTTAATCTTATATATATTTATGTGTATATGTATATTTTTATATGTACTTTCTTTTTTTTTTTTTTTTTTTTTTTTTTT
>NC_033658.1:1580721-1583221 GCF_001601855.1 Plasmodium reichenowi | reverse complement strand
TTTTAAATTGTGATTTTATTTTTCGTCCAAAATTATTAGATGTTGTTATATATATATATATATATATATATGTCCTTTTTGTAGTTTTTTAATTTAATTTTTTTTTTCTTTTTAAATATAATGTTGGAATACACATAAATATATATAATATACATGTGTATAAAATATAGTAATATATGATGCATTTTTAAGTCTATTTTTTTTTTTTTTTTTAATTAAAACATATGGATATACGATATTTATATAAAGAATTTTTTTTTGTGTAACCATAGACTTCCATAATATTATAGACGTACGAATATATATAAAGGAAGGAATTAGAATGAGTACAAATATATAATACATAAATGTGTATATGTATGTATATATATATATATATATATATATTTTTCTCTTCATTAATACATCTGTTGACTGTATAAATATCTTCATATATCAATAGTTACAATGTTACACAAATACATTTATGAAAATAACTAATAAATTTTATTACATATAATATATTATATAAATGAATATAAGTTTAAACCAAAAAAAAAAAAAATAAATAAATATATATATATATATATATATGGCTTAATTTTTTATGTACTATATAGATTTATATTCAAAGGTATAATAAATTAAAGGATTGAAAAATAAATTATATTGTATATACATAATTCTATGTTGTATGTCATATATATTATATGACATTTAATATATATGTTGAATTTTTGTAGTGTGTTTTTTTCTTTCTTATTTTTTCATTTTTCCCTATTTTTTTTCTTTACTTTATATGAACTTTTTACATATAAAATAAGTATTAAGAAAAAAAAAAAAAAGAGCAGTTATAAAAATATATAACTTGTATAATTATAAAAATTTCTTTTTTTTTTTATTTTTGGTTTAATCCTTATTTTATATTTATCAAATATATTTATGTACCTTATTTTTGTTCATAAAAATATATAAAGTAGGAAAAAAAAAGAAAAACAAAAGAAGATTATAAAGATAGATATAAAAAAGAAAAAAAAAAAAAAAGAAAAGAAGAACAAGAAAAAAAAAAACACATATAAATTAAACATGAGAAAAGAAGAAATGAATAGGAATTTTCAAAATGCGTCATGTAAAGAAGACAATTATATCAAAGCCTGGCTTAAGCAAACGGAAAATCCAGAATTTTATAAAAACTTGAATGATTTAGATGATGAGTCATATACGAACGAATTTGTAAAGGTTGTCGATTTTAATAATTTTAATAGTAATTTTATAAATAATATGATGGAAGAACCTTTTGGGGATGAATTTAGTAAACAAAAAAAAAGAAAAGCATATAGCTTATTTTATAGTAATGAAATTGGACCGAATAATGAGGAAAATTATGATTTGAAGAATATATATACATCATTTGATGATTCAGATGTTAAATATTTAAAATCCTTAGATAAGACACCATCAGCAAATATGAAAGATAGAGTAAAAGGTCGATATAAAGATGAACATATGTCTATAAAAAAATTAAAAAGAGAAAATATATGTAATGAAAATAATGAACCAATATTTCCTAATAATATTATGATGGATAATTCACCTTATTATAAATTTAGAAATAGTAATAAAAAACCTAGTTATGGAAGTGAAAGCACTAATGAATTTTTTAATAATTATGATTTTGAAACACCTATAAAAATATTAAGTTCAAAAAAAAAAAGTTATGACTTCAAAAATAGAAAAGATAATTCTACAAATACAACAAAAGAAAATTCTTCTAGAGAAAATGTTTCATCCAATAATAGTGAAACCAAAAGAACAATAAACTTTTCCAACAAAACAGATGATTTTAATGATTTACCATTTAACTCAGATAATGAATATATATCGTCACCTGAATATATGGATCATGAGCAAAATACAAAATATATTAACAAAAAACAAAGAGAAGTAAATTTCCTTGGACAGAAACTAGAATATAAAGTTGTTGGTAATGTCATAAATTGCTCTAAAAATCATCCACAATTTACTTTGTTCTGATGAAATAACATAAAAAAATTAAAAAAAAAAAAAAAACAATAATAATTTAATTCATTTGGAGAATAAATAAAAGAACTTTTATTTTTTTTTTTTTTTTTTCAAGTATATATTTAATGAATAATATTATACATAAATATAAACGTGTACATATATAAATATAATATATAAAAGTATACTTTATTTATGTATTTGAAAAAATTAAAAATATAATACAAATTCTTAAATTATAAGAAATGTTATTATAATTATTATTATATTATTATTATTTTCTTATTGTTTATTTTAATTTATTATTTTATTTTACTTAATTGTTTTTTTTTTTCTTTTTTTTTTTTTTTTTCTTTTGGCTCATTTTTTAAATTAGGATAATAATTATTTGTTACTTTTTTTTTTTTTTTTTTTTTTTTTTTTTTTTAATGAAATTTTTTTTTTTTTAATAATAAAGATTAAAAAAAAAAATTTTTATATTTTTTTTTTTTTTATATTT
>NC_033658.1:1570165-1580323 GCF_001601855.1 Plasmodium reichenowi | reverse complement strand
TTTTTTTTTTTTTTTTTTTTTTTTTTTTTTTTTTAATGAAACTTATGCTCATTTAATAATAAAGATGAAAAAAAAAAATGTTCATAATTTTTTTTGATTATCATATTAAACGCTTATTTTTTGTCTACGATAATTTATTGACTTTTTTCTTTTTTTCTATATATATAAAAATATATATAAAACAAATGTGAATCATATATTTCGATATGTAATATTTTGAAGATTAATAATACAATATGGAAGTGACAATTTTAAATCAAATTATACTATATAAAATCGATCTTTTTGATATATATATATATATATATATATATATAAATATATGTATGTTTCATATTTATTATTTATATATTTTTCTATTTATAATTTATTTGATTTGTTTTTAATTAATAAGAAGTTTAATTATAATTAAAATAAAAAAAAAAATAATAAAATGCATTTTATTTTTTTTTTTCTTTTATGAATAATAAATAAATGAATAAAACTCCTTATTAATTATATGAAAGAGTAAAATGGATTTATAAACAAAGTACAATTATATAAATATTAAGATTATACATAATATATAGTTATGAGAGGTAAAAGGAAAATATGTACAATTCTCACAACTAAAAAATATATATATAATTTACTACTTTTACGTTATAAATAAATAAATAAATATATATATATATATATATATATTACTGAATTTTACTCTTTTAATTTGAATAATATAAAATATATTTCATTTATCTTAATAAAAATATAATCTAATTCTTTATTTTTTTTTTTTTTTTATGATGAATTAAATTATATCTATACACAAACATACGTATTGTACGATTTTATGCACCTACAAATGTATGCATAATATACTTAAACATATACTACATAAAAATGAATTACATAAAAATTGAACTACTAAAAATATATGCTTGTGTGTGTATTTATTTAATACGTGTATAATACAACCGCATATTATGCATCGGGATACAGTAAATATATACTAACATGGAGGTATGTGTGTGTATTTAATAATAATAATTATATATATATATATATATATATATATATATATATATATATATATATATTATATATATTTATACATATATGTTCATATATATTTCTTTGACTATATATGGACATATATTTTTTTGTTTTTAATTTTTGGTGGCCTTAAAATAACCCCATCTTTGCATTTTCCTTTTGCTATCCTTAATTTTTCTTGACCAGCCTTCATCAAGACTAATAAATTTATTTTCTGAAAACAATTTTAAAAATTCTTCTTTATTTTCATGTAAATATTTATGTTCAACATCTAATAATTGATTCCAATAATCACTTAAATCTTTTGATACAACATTTTTAAAATTGCAAGCAGCAATAGTATCAGCATATTCTTCCACAGTTATTAGGGTATATTTCCTTTGTTTAACATATTCTTTAAATTCATCATCCCAATTTTCTTTTTCCGCTGCACAATAATCAGTAATTAATAAGGTACCTGTTGGTTTTAACCACTTGTAACATTTCTGGAATAATTTCTTTTTATTTTCAAGAGATAAATGTAATATTGCATCTCTACTATAAATTAAATCAAAATTATTCTCAGGAAATTCTTTTGTTAATATATCATTAGCTTCGAAAATAATTTTGTTATTTCCACTAACTCTTTCATTAGCCATATTTACAATATTAGAACATATATCTATACCGTGCGTATGTGCTCCGTATTTCTCATTGATATACATACAGCCACCTCCTAAACCAGATCCGATATCTATATAAACAAAACACAAATATATACATAATATATATATATATATATATATTAATATTTATATATTATTGCTTATTGCTTATTTATATTTCTTTTTTTTTTTTTACCTAAAACTTTCGAATTTTCATTAAGTTCAATATCGCTCAAGATTTTTTTGGTAGCTTCCAAACCTCCGGATGATATATAATTTCTGTTCATAAAAATTAAACACAAAATATTATATTCACACATATATATATATATATTAAATAAAAAAAAAAAAAATAGGTGCACATTATTAATTATATTATATACATAAATATATATATATATATATTTATATGTATGTATTTTTTTTTTTTTTTTTTTCTTATAATATTACTCTCCAAAAATGAACTCGTAAACCTTTACACCTAAAAAATAATATAAAAATAAAGTTATGAATAATGGTGTGAAGGTTTTATTTATTTACATACAAAAATATAATCATCGCATTAATACATACAACATGTATATAATCATATTTATATTTTCATATGTGTGTAAAGTTTTTAGCACCTTCATCCGTATATTGATTATTTTCCAGGAATGTTTTATCAGAGTTTAAGTTTTCAATCAAAGTCATGATTAAATAAATGGGAACAAATCAGGACTCTAAGGTTTTTTTTTTATTATAAAAGGAAATTCAACAGTAAAAAAAATACAAATATATATATATGTATATATGTACAATTAAAATTAGAACAGAAAAATTAAATCAAATTATAAATAAGAATTGAAGAAAAATAAAATAAAATAATAATAAATATTATTATATAAATCCTTATTTTTTTCTTTTTTTAAAAGATATAAAAGCATTTATATATTTTGATAATTTGGTTTTAAATTTTATTTCTTTTTATTATATTATATTATATTATATTATATTTTAATATAAATATATATATATATATATATATATTAATATTTTTATTTTTTTTTTTTATATGCTAAAAACTTTATAATTAAATAAGTATATTATTAATGAAAAAAAAAAAAATTATCATAAAAAAAAAAAAAAAAGATAACAATAAAATAAAAAAAAATATATATTATAAATATATTTTTTTGAATAAATATACATATTGAAATGTTATATAAAATAAAAAGAAATACTATATACTACTAGAGCATATGAAATATAATATATTTTATAATCTAATAATAATTTATTATTTTATTTTTGTATCTTATTATTATATATAATTCATTATTATATATCTTGTATATTCTTTATATATTAATATATTATATTATATATTTATATATATAATATAAATGCTATTATATATATATATATATATAATTTTATTTATTTTATTCAAGTTGTATATTTAATAATAAAAAAAATAATATGATATTATATATGTATGCAGTATGTATATTATTATGTATGTTTGTTTTAGTATTTATTGTATTATGATGTGGTAGTAATTCATTGTATTATTTATTTATTATTCATGTATGATTTATATATCAATCTTTGGTAGCACGTATTTATGTATGTAGTTAAAATATATGTATATTTATTATTGTTAATATAACTTTAATTCATATAATATTTTTATATTTTTTAATATTTATTTTTTATAATTAAGGAAATAAAAATAAATAGTAAATAAAAATAAAATATTAGTGCATTATTTAATCAATAATCTTGTATTTTATTATTATTATTAATTTTTTTTTTTTTTTTTGGCTCATATTATATGATATATATTATATATATAAACTATATATTTATAATTAAAGTACATATAACCATAAAAATGATAGAAAAATTTAATTAAATCGACTCATTTTTTTTTTAAAAAAGAAAAGCAAAAAATACATAATATTATATATATATAAATAAAAATATAATATAATATAATATAATATAATATAATACAATCATTATCCTTAAGTATAATCTAGGTTTATAATAAATATAAGTTTTTATATTTATTTTTTTATTCAAATAAAATTATTTTTAATGTCCATGTATTTACAATTTTGGAGCCCTTAAAATATGCATGGGTATAAATAAATATATATTATAATATATATATTTAATATATATATATAATATTTTTAATTCATTATATATTTTATAAAGAAAAAAAAAAAAAAATTACGTACGAAACATATGTACCTTATGAATATTATATGATTTGTAGAAATATATTATTTTATTTATTTATAAAGATATTATAAAAAAAAAAAAAAAAAAATATTGAAGATCCTTATTTCATTGCCCTCATAAAATTTACATGCACAAAAATATATATATATATATATATATATATATATTTATATATAATATATGAAGGAAATTTATTCGAACAATAAAAAATTATATTTTTCCATATTTTCTTTTTTTTTACATCCTTAAAAATCTTATTTTCTTTTCTTTTAAAATGTTTTCTTTACAACAAAAAAAAAAGAAAAAAAGAAAATTTGTCCTTATTATATATATAATTATATTATAGGTCTCGAACAAAAAAATATGAATATATATATGTACTATATATATATATATATTTATGTTAAATTTTTTGTTTGTTTTTTCCTTTTTTGATTTTGATTAAATATTAAAAAGGAAAAAATGAATTTTATAAAAATTTCATTTTTTTTTTTTATTTTTTTTGAGAACTAAGGTAAAATATAAAGGCTAAATTTTTTTTTTTTTTTTTTTTAAAAATAATCTGCTGTATTAGCCTATTCAAAATATATTATACATATGAAATATATTATATATATAATTATATATATATATATATATATATATATATTATATATATATATTTATTATAATATTCCTATAATAATAGCCATTTCAATTTTTTCTTCATCCATATTTACAGTATATTTTTATTTTCCTTCACACATTTTTTATATTTTTGTTGTTATTTTTTAATTAAAAGGGAAATATAGAAAACGACAGTTTAATGAATCTTAAAAAAATTAAATATAAAAATATATTAGTAGGTTATAAATATGTCATATATTATATAAGTATATTATATTTTTTTATTTTATCAAGAGCTTAAAATAATAAACAAGATTTATTTTATTTTATACTATAAATAATTAAACCTTAATTATATTAAATATAATATATATATATATATATATATATATAAATATTTTTTTTTTTTTTTTTTTTTTTTTTTTTGATGTTAATAAAATTATACATAGAAATAATTTATTTTAAAAATAAAAGAGAGAAATGTTCCCATATAATATACCAAATAAATTAATGAAAAAACCTCAAAATATTTCTTAAACTTTTAACTAATATATATATATATATATATATATATATATTTATTTATATATTTTTTTTTTTTTTTTTATTTTTTATTTATTTGTGTACATAATATAAATTCTTACTATCATATTTTTATTTTTATCTTGTTATTCATATGATATTATATATCAAAAGAAATAAAATAAAAAATTCAGTTGATGATTACATCTCTGAATTATATTTATGCTTTTCCTTAAAAAGATAGACGAAATATAAAATATCCAAAAAGTTTTAAATAATATAATAATGCAAAATAAAAGTGAATTCAACAGTACAAATAGTAAAGAATTTTATCAAGATGAATATGATAATATTCCATGTCATAGAAATGAATACATTAATAATCAACATGAAAATGTAGATTATACAAATAATAATTATGTTCATGAAATGTCTTTGATAAATAACACAGAAAATCTACAAAATAGTAATAACTCTAATTTAATAAGTGTTAAAAATGGATTAACACAAATATATAATAATTTTCCATTCACTTATGAAGATGTAGATATTACTTGTAAAGAAAAAAAAAATGATCGAATTAAAATGTACGAAAATGAAAATGTCAATATATATGACGAACAAAATGAACAAAATGAACAAAGTGAACAAAGTGAACCAAATGATCAAAATGAACAAAATGATCAATATGAACAAAATGAACAAAATGAACAAAATAATCCTTTTTTTCCAGGTTCTTATAAAAAAGAAAATGACATAATACCATGTGATAATAATATAATACCATGTAATAACGAATCTTATAATTTACATATAAATAAAAGAAGTACAAATGAACTTCTTCCAAAAGATCAGTACTTATATAATGATAAAAATTATGAAATAAGTAATAAGAACAACAGCAACAATAATAATAATAATAATAATTATAGTAATAATTTATATGTAAATAAGCATGATATGATGAATTATTATATGAAAGATAACAATGAAAACCTATTAAATCCCTCAAACTTTAATAATATATATCATCATAATGAATATCCTGATAATAATAATTGTAGTGTAAATTCATTTCTGAAGAATAATGTGGGGGAAAATAATAAGTATAATAATTATATTATACATGATAATATGTTTGATAATATAAATAATAATGACATTATAAATAATATAAATAATGTTAATTGTGTAAATAACATACATTCAGAGTCATATAATAAACCAACCATTTACAAAAATGTTATGAATTATCATAATAAAAACAATTATGATATGGTAACATATAGTAATAATAATTGTAATATATATAATAACAATTATGAAGATATTATATCTCCATATAATACGTACACTGACTCAAATTGTAATTTTCAAAACTTTAATAATTATAATAAGCCAATGCATGATAATTATTCAATAAAAAAATTATATCATAATAATAATTATTATTATAATAATAATATTAATAATAATCATTATCAAAATAATTATCATCATCATAATATTTATAATAATATAGATACTGCACAAAATATAAATATACCTTTTCTTAATAATTATAATGAAAATATAAATACAGGATTATATAATAATGTGATAAACAGTAATATGAACACACAATACAATGCAACCCCTTTACTGAATCAAATGTTTTTAAATTATAATAATGATGAACATGTAAAAAATATACACAATGAGAATAATTTATCAAGTTGTAAAAATATACCCGTTGTACAAAACAATACATTTATTAATAATCAAGAATCTCATTTTATAGAGGACAAAAAATTATATTATAATAATATGATAGATTCCAATAATATGGGCATATTAAATTATAAACATCCTATATATAATAATATAAACATTGTAGGTGATAAAAAAGAAAATATAGAGGAAATATATGATATGAATATTAATATATCTGCATTAAATAAAGAAAAATCTAATATGAATTTGGAAAAATATAAAACAGATTGTTATAATAGCAATATGATGGGACCTGTTCATATGGATAATAAAATGAATGGAGAAAATATAATGAATGGTGATAATAAAATGAATGGAGAAAATATAATGAATGGAGAAAATATAATAAATGGTGATAATAAAATGAATGGAGAAAATATAATAAATGGTGATAATAAAATGAATAGAGAAAATATAATGAATGGTGATAATAAAATGAATGGAGAAAATATAATGAATGGTGATAATAAAATGAATAGAGAAAATATAATAAATGGTGATAATAAAATGAATAGAGAAAATATAATGAATGTTGATAACAAAATAAATCATGATAATAATTATGATAATAATAATGATAATAATTATGATAATAATAATGATAATAATAATGATAATAATTATGATAATAATTATGATAATAATAATGATAATAATTATGATAATAATTATGATAATAATTATAATTCTCCTTGGGATGTTAATTTTCCAAATTCGTTGTATAATAATAATTGCATAAGTAATAAAAGCAAATATACAAATAGAAGTAACTCATATGAACTTAGTTTATTTAAAGATAATAAAAAAAATAACATTAATAGTAATAGTAATAATAATAATAATAATAATAGTAATAATAATAAATATGATGATATGTTGAATAAGAAGATGTTATATAGTATTTATTTACAATCATTACTAAATAATTTGAATAATGAAATATATAATGATAATGAGCATGACGATGATATTAGAACTTCTGTAATTTATAAAGATTATTTAAAAAGAAATAATATAAATAATCAATTAATATTATATAATATAAAAAGAAATATATCGAATAGATTCTTTAATAATATACCTAATATAAATAATTATTTTTCTTATTTGAATTATTATATTGAATCATTAAGATTATTATATAATAAGCTTTTAAGAAATCGAAATTTAATATTGATATTAGCAAAAGAAATATTTTCAAAAAATAAAAAACTTGATAAAACAAAAAAAAATATATATACCTCGAATAATGAAAAATATTCATATATAAGACAATTATTATCAGTCCTATTACCCCAACCACCTATATATCCACCATTCGAAATATGGTTTTTTATGAGTAAGAAATGTGCATCACAATTACATAAACTTCATTTAACAATATATATGGTATATCAAAAAATAATATATAATTTTTCTAATATATTGTTACAAATAAACAATGATATGAATATTAGGAAACCAAATAAAATCCAGAAGAATATAAATGAAAGTAATGATTATTTAAATTTATATGATCATAATGAAAATGAAAAAAAAAATATTAAATATGATGATAAACATGAAGAAAGTTATAATCAAAGATTATATAATTTAAAAAAAACAAATTTAGACACTAACCAAAATGATTCAAACTCACAAATACAATTAAATAAACCTATTATTAGTAATACATTACCTACAACAGATGAAAAAATGATCATTTCATTAAATTCTCGTAATAATGATGATCGTATTATAAATAATATGGATACAAATATGTTGATTCAAATAAATAAGAAACTTGAATATATTATCACATCTATTAATAATATTAATAAAATAATAATGAACAAAAAAAACGTACAGAATATTTTACAAGGTCATCATAATATAAATGAAAAAATGTATAATATACATCCTATCAATCCTATACAAACAAGTAATTTGCGGACCTTTGAAAGTATTAGTGATAATATAATATCATGTGATGATGAAAATAGTATAAATATTATTGAAGACGAAGAAAATTTTAAAAATACAAATGAAAAAACAAATGAAAAAATAAATGAAAAAATAAATGAAAAAATAAATGAAAAAATAAATGAAAAAACAAATGAAAAAATAAATGAAAAAACAAATGATATAGATCATATAAATATTGATAAACAATTAAGTAACAATATTAGCACAAATAAACAAATACATATTAATAACAATCAAATTATAGCATATAATAATTTTGAATATGATTCTTTGTTTAATAAATGGAATAATATAAAATCAGATATACATAATTATATTTATGAAGAAAATCCATTCAATATATTAGATAATATAAAATATGAACTAGAAGATGTATACAACCAAATGATGAATTTAAAAAAAACGGATAACATCTTAACTATAAATGATAAATTATTACATAATCTTTTAAAATTAGATAATTCAACTCATCAAATGGATATACCAAATATTTCATATGATAATAAATGGAAAGGAAACAGCAACAACCATAATAATAACCTCAATAATAATAGTAATAATAATAATAATAATAATAATAATTTTACTGAAAATAAGAATGTGTTAGAAGAATTATTAAGTAATAATAATTGTTTTAATAGAATTAATAAGCAATTTAAAAATAAAGATAATTATAAAGAACCAAATTTAATGACTCATAATGATATTGCAGATGATATAAGTATATGTTCGAATGAAGATGTAAATGATATTATATATAATATAAATAGAACTGATGACATACTAAAAAGGTTAATGTATCTTTCTAATAATTATTATAATAATATGATAGAATATGATAATTATATATTACATTCATATCAACATAATGACGATATCTTAAATGAATTAAATAATAATACGGTTACATATTACAACAATATCAAAAAAAAAAAACCATTTTATAATCAATTATTACCAAGAACAAAAAGAAATGAAAATGTTATATTTAATAATAATTATATTGTAACACCAAATAATATATATAATAATAATAATAATAATAATAAGTTAGCAGACTCGGAAATTGTGGAAAACGTTATGTGGACTTGTAATCAAAATAATTATCAATTCAATAGAAGTGAAAGCAATGATAATTTAAAAAATATTCCTCAAGAAAATAATTTTCTCTTACCTAACAGTAATATGGAAAAATTCGGTGAACTAATAAATGTAGATATGAACAATATTGAAAATAATATAAATATGTTTAATAATATGTATAATAATGTAAATAATAATGTGAATAATAATGTGAATAATAATATAAATGGTAATAATATAAATAATAATAATATAAATGGTAATAATATAAATAATAATAATATCAATAGTAATAATATCAATAGTAATAATATTAATAGTA
>NC_033658.1:1560165-1567665 GCF_001601855.1 Plasmodium reichenowi | reverse complement strand
TAAAATCCCTCCCCCCCAAAAAAAAACAGTACAAAATATAAGTACTAATGAGAAATGTAATGATGAGAAAGAAATATATTATGAGGATAATACAAATGTTAATGTAACAAATAATAATAATAATAATAATAGTAATAGTAATATGATGGATGAAAGGCAACATTCTTATAATAATGATACAATAAATGAAAAAAAAAATAATTCTCTAAATACAGGAAAAAGAAAAAATGACAGAGAGAATTATATGAACAACCATATGAATACTGATTCATTTTTACTTTATAATTCTGGTGATAACTTAATTGACAAAAATAAAAATTGTAAATTATTTAGTAATACATTAGAAAATGATGAAACGTATTCTTGTGATACCCAAAATGTACCAGATAATGTATTAAAAAATAATGAATATAAAAGAAAGAAAATGTGTACAGTACCAGAAGAAAAAATAATAAAAGATACTAACGATTTTGTTGATATGATGTATACCTTGGTGGAAAGAAATAATACATTTGATAAAAATTCTGATTTGAAAAAAGATCAAATGGATAATAAAAAGGAACAGGAAGATGTAGAAAAAGATGTAAAAGAAAATGAAAAGAAAGATGTAAAAGAATATGAACAGAAAGATGTATATGTAGATGTAGAGGAAGGATTAAAAAAAACAACAAGAAAGCATTTAATAAATATGAATAATTGTGATACATATAATCATGAGAATAATAATAATGAGAATTATCTAATTCATAATAGTACTAATAACACAAAAACAAAAAATAGATCATGTATTGATAATATTGACATCACGTTAAATAATATAAATTGCGGAATTCCTTTAATAGAGGATAATCATTTATATGATAAAGATAAAATTATGAATGATATAAATACATACAAAAATATGGAAGATATAAATTGTAAACACCATAATAGTTGTAATTTTATGAATGTGGATTACAAAAAAGACAAACATCTTACATCATATAATGATAATTTAAAAAATAATGAAGAAGATATATTTTTTAATAATACTAAAAATAACTTTGTTTTACATAATAATAGTAATAAAATAAAAAATGATGAAAATTATTTTGCTTACAAAGATAAATTATTAAAATATATGAATACATGTAAATATACTAATGATGAAGAAAAACATATATTTCTTCAGTTTTTAAAAATAAAAACAGAATGGGTATTAGTAGAATTAAATAACTTAGAAGAAAAATATCATCATTATTTTAGAAATAAAATTGAATCATTTTATAAAAACTATTTATTAAAAGTAAAAAATAATAAAAAGCAAAATGAAAACATAAAAGAATTAGAAATAATATTTGAAAATAAATTAAATACTCCATGGGTGTGTATGATATTTCCTTATTATTTTATATCCTATTTTAATTATAAAATTTTTTGTATTTTAAAATGTACAAAAAAAAAAAGAGTAAGAAAAAATACAAATTTAATAAAAGATAAAATACTTACTTCAAAACTTAAAGGAGTAAATTTTATAAAATATAAAAAAGCATGGTGTTTTACATATGTTGATGTTGATGATAAAAAAAAAAAAAAAATTTTCCCTGTAAATGATTATGGTTTTGTTGAATCCAAAGCTTTATCTATATTATTCAGAAAGAGTTTCTTTTTTCATTTAAATAAAATACATATCTTTTTAAAAAATATTCTTTATAATAAAAATAATATATCAAATACTATGATAAATCAAGGAAATACTTATAATAATATAAATGAATATATTGATCATTATAAAAAATATGAAGAATTTCTAGTATGCTATGGCAAAATTATTTATTTTAATGAGATGAAAAATATATATATATGTAGCGAAAATAAACAGAACGCTTTAAATTATATGCCAAAGGAAATAAAACGTCAAATATGTAACAAAATGTGTTCTCATAAGGAATATAATATGGATAATAATATGGATAATAATATGGATAACAATATAGATAACAATATAGATAACAATATAGATAACAATATGGATAACAATATAGATAACAATATGGATAACAATATAGATAACAATATAGATAACAATATAGATAACAATATAGATAACAATATAGATAACAATATAGATAAAAATTTATGTAAAAATTTATGTAACAAAATTGATCCAATAAACCTATTAATTACTACTAGATATTATTTTTTGAAAAAATCCAAAATAATGAATTTTCCAAAAGGATTGGTTTATTTATCTGGATATTTTTTATGGCTAGTTGCATTTTTAAATAATAAGAAGGAAGAAATAATTATATCCTTTTCTGTACGTAAATATTCATATGATATAGCTAAAGCGAAATGTTTAGAATGTTATTATTGTTTATTACATAAATATAAATTCAAACCGCTTAATATATCAGGTGTTATAGATATTGTATTAGAGAGTGATATTGAATGTAAAAATTATAATTTATTAGATTATTCATCTGAAGATATTATGTCACTAGAATATCTGTTTCTATATTTTTCTCCTTCTTCATATGTTTTACAAAATAATACATTATATAAAAAAATTGCACGTAAGAATCAAGAATTACATAAGCAATATGATAAATTATTTCCAGGACAGTATGTACATTTGAATACTTATCAAACCTATGAAATAACAAATAATGATTTAATAGATAATAATATAAAATGTGCAAACGGTGAAATGGTGTCTAATATATATAATGATAAATTATCTCAAGATGATAAGAATAAGTTTATATCGTCTAGAAATGAACAAAACATATTGGATACTATGATATATAATAAACAACATGAGTACCATGATGTAAATATGGACCAAATCAATAAAAATAAGGAGGAACCTATAACAAATATAACAAAAAATATATCAAATGATTTATCTCCTTTAATATATGACCATCAAAATATTACATATAAGAAAAATGACAAGAAAAGTATCCCCTTATGTTTTTCAGATGATGAAGAAGCCAAAGAAATTAATGATAAGATAAAAAAGAAAAAAGATATCAATTTAAATTGTATGAGTAATTTACACAATGAAATTAGTAAAAAAAGTACCAACATAAATATTACAAATCATAATATAAATGTGCAAATGAATGATTCGATGAATGGACACTTGATGGACGAAAAAATACATATGCATAATAAAAATAATACTAACAAAATTGATAATAATATAAACAATATACATAATATAAGCAATATACATAATATAAGCAATATACATAATATAAACAATATACATAATATAAACAATATACATAATAATAATAATAGTAGTTGTAGTTCTTGTTGTTTTTATGTTAAACATGTGAACAGAGAAAGTGATAATGGTAATTCAGAGAATTTGTTTACCTCCAAAACGTTTCAAGACACTTATAAGCAAACATACATAAATAATGATTATTACAAAAATATATTAAATAAAAATATATGCTTCTTTTTCGATAATAATATACAAGATATTTATTTAAAAAAATATTATGATGAATTGTTTAATGAAAAATCAAATGAAGATGAAAATATAAAAAATGAACATATTTTATTCAAAAGAATTGACAAAAAAGAAGAAAATATTGGAATTTTTATTTTATTAAACTGTCAATGGTTATCTGATTCTTTTGTTAATAACGTTAATCAAATAGAAACAAAATATGCCGATATTTATTCTTTTAAAAATTATCTCAATACATGTGAAGAAGTTTATAATTGGAAATATAAAAAGAATTTTATTAAAGATTGTGCTGAAATTTCCAAAAAATTTCCAAGAATTGTTGGTGTTCATTATGATTCTTATGCAACTGCATGGGTTGTTAATTGCTCATTTAATAAAAAAAGACATGATAAAAAGTTTTCTGTAAAAACATTTGGATTTTTACAAGCAAGGAAGCTAGCTATTGAATACAGGGAAAGGTGGATACAATTAAAGGCTTTCCATCGTCTAAATAATTTAAAAAAAAAAACAGAAAAATTATAAAAAAAAATATTATATCTATATATAATATTTATTGTTTTTGTTTATATATATATATATATATACATATTTTTTGTATACTAATTAATTTTTCTCTTTTCTTTTTTTCTTTTTTTTTTGTACTTACTAAAAATTGAACTTTACACAAAAATTATAGAATTAAATAAAATCATATATGATATAATATATACCCACAGACATATAGACATATAGACATATACACATATACATATATACCCATATACACATATACATATATACCCATATACACATATACCCATATACACATATACATATATACACATATACCCATATACACATATACACATTTTATTTCTCTTTTTTTAAAAAATGTAATACCATATGTAGTATTAAATACAATTGTCAGTTAGATATTTTTTAATTTTTTTTCTCTTTCTTTTTAGTATAAGAAAAAAAAAAAATTATAATAATAAAATGGTACATTTTTTAAATGTAAAAGTTAACATCATAATAATAAAATAGTACCATTATTTTTTTTTTTTTTTTTTTTTGTTGTTATAATATCTTAAATGTACAAATATGTACTTATTTTCATTTAGTCAATATATAAATTCTTTAATTTGTTATTTGTTTAATTAATTATTTTGTTAATAAACATTATTATTAAATATAACTAAAATGGATGATAATAATACTAATAAGAATAATGAATTGATAAAAAAAAAAAATTTTTAATTAAAAATAAAATACTATTTTTAAAAAAGAAAAAAAAAAAAAAAGAAAGAAAGAATGAGAGAATGGATGCTTAACAAGTGATGAATAAAATGATTTTAATTATTGAACATTAGTACAATTTATAAATATTATATATTATATATATATATATATATATAATATATATTTGATACGTTTCGATAGGAAACGCCGAAAATTATATTTTTAATTACAAAAGGTATTTTTTTAATAAAGATACTTAAGAAAAATATAAATGTTGAAAAGAAATGATATATATACATATTTTATAAGTTGGGTCCTCCAGACAAAATTTCAGGACCTGCCTTATCTAAGTACAACGAAAAATTATTAATAAATTCCTTCGCCAAGATTTGAAGATTTGTTAGATAATCTTCTTTGTTTTTCCATCCAATTAATGGATCTATTACCTCATCTGGTATACCTTCTAAATGTTCTGGTATATTAAAATTAAAGATAGGTGTTTTTTTATATTGAATATTGTTTAATTTATTTTCATGTATATAGTCTACTAGAAGACGCGTATATTTGAGTGGTATTCTAATTCCATTATCTGAACCATAGGAACCATAAATCCATCCAGTATTTAGAAGCCATACATTTGGTTTATGTTTTTGATATTTGTCTGCAAGCATTTGTGCATATATCATTGGATGTAAAGCTAAGAATGGTGCTGCATAACATGAAGAAAAAGTAGCTGTAGGTTTCAGAATATTATCTTCAGTTCCTGCCATTTTACTTGTATATCCACTAACAAAATGATACATCATTTGATATACATCTAATTTACATAATGGTGGTATAACACCAAAAGCATCACATGTTAATAATATGATATTTTTTGGGTGTGTATGTATATATGCTGGAATTTTAGCATTTTCTATATATGAAAGTGGATATGCACATCTTGTATTTTCTGTAATAGTACAATTATTATAATCTACTTCTCTTGTAACTGGATCCATAATTACATTTTCTAATATAGCTCCAAATTTAATAGCTTTATAAATTTCAGGTTCTTGTATTTTAGATAATCCTTTACATTTAGCATAGCAGCCTCCTTCTATATTAAATATTCCATCATCTGTCCATACATGTTCGTCATCCCCAATAAGATATCTGTTAGCATCAGCTGACAAGGTTGTTTTTCCTGTACCAGATAAACCAAAAAATAAGGTCACATCATTTTTTTTTCCTATATTACATGAAGAATGTAATGGTAATTTTCCTTCCTTTGGCATTTTGTACATAAATAATGTTAGTATACCCTTTTTCATTTCTCCAGCATATTGTGTTCCTAGAATAACCATATTCATAGATCCAAAATTTAATATAACGGATGTTTTACTTGACATACCATCTGTTAACCTATTGGATGGAAATTCTCCTGCATTGTATATAATAAAATCAGGTACAAAATTTTGTATTTCTTCAGCATTTTTTGGAGGAATAAGCATGTTTAACATATATAAAGCATGATAAGCTCGAGATGTAATAACTCGAATTTTAATTCGACAGCGTTCATCCCAACCTGCATATGCATCAATTACATATAAATTGGGTTGTAAATTTAAATAATCTATAGCTCTACTTTTATTAATTTCATATGATTTTTCTTTAATAGGTATATTTACATTACCCCACCATATATCATCTTCTGAACTTTTTTCTTGTACAATTCTTTTATCAGATGGAGATCTACCAGTTTTCTCTCCAGATACACAACACAAAGCACCAGTACTAGTAATAAAAGAATTACCTTCATATTTTAATGCCATTTCATATAAAAACGCTGGAGTTGAATTGTGATGTATACTATTTACATGTAACCCTAATTCAAATACTTCTTCATTAAATTTGGATTCTTGTTCTTGGCTTAATGTTAAAATGTCTTTTGAGCTCATAATAGGTCCTATAGGTTTCTTATATATCAAATTTCTTCGAACTTCTTCTATAACAATCTTTTTCATATCTTCCATCTTTTCTGCTAGATCATAGTCTGAGGACTTTTCAACCATTTTTGATAATTTACTATTTATTAATAAAAAATAAATTATGTGCTCAAATGGTTTATGTACAAAATAAAAGTGTATAACTATCTTTATATTTTATTCAAAATATATAAATATATATATATATATATATATATATATATATACATATGTATTACAAAGAAATAATACACTCTACATATTATAATTTGTAAAGCCACATTTTACAACATATAACTAATTAATAACAAATTATTATAAATAAATATATACATATATATATATATTAATTACTAAATGGAATATACATATAAATTAAAAAATATAAAAGGAAAATATTTAATTAAACATACATATAAATTTTAATTTTAAATAATAACAATAAACATTTATAATTTCAAATTATAAAATAACTAATTTTGCTACATATATATTTATTATATCATAAACAATTGGCGACAAATAACTACACATAATATTATATATAAATATATATATATATATATATATATATTATTACTTATTGTCATATATTTTAATAATTTTTAATTTTTATTATATACAGGTTATAAATATGAAGAAATATACCAATATATATATATATATATATATATATGATATATGCTTCTTTTTTTTTTTTTTTTTTTTTTTTTTTTTTTTTTTTATTTTTAATTTTTTTTTTTTTTTTTTTTTTTTTTTTTTTTTTTTTTTTTTTTTTTTTTTTTTTTTTTTTTTCCAATTTTTTTTTTTTATTTTTTATTTATTTATAAAATTTTAAAAAAATTTTTT
>NC_033658.1:1558869-1559765 GCF_001601855.1 Plasmodium reichenowi | reverse complement strand
AAAAAATATAAAAAAATAAAAAAATTTTTATTTTTTTATAAATAATATTTTAAATTTTTTTTTTTTTTTTTTTTTTTTTTTTTTTTTTTTTTTTTTTTTTTTTTTTTTTTTTTTTTTTTTTTTTTTTTTTTTTTTTTTTTTTTTTAATATATTAATATTTTATTATTTAAAATTTTATATATTTTTTTTGTTTTTTTTCACTTTTTGGTGTTTCTTTCCTATCCCAATATTATATATATATATATAATATATATAACAAATGTGCAAATAATGTTTCTTTTTTTTTTTTTTTTATTTATACATCTTGAAAATTAAAAACAAAACAATACAAAACAAAACAAAAATATATATATGTATTATTATATTTAAAAGAAAATTAATATATATAAATATATTTTTTTTTTTCCCACCATTGGGTTGATTTTTTATGATAATAAAATAAATAGGAACAATATAAAATAATTCAAGCATATAGTAAATATATAATTAAACAACATTTTAGTTTACTTATTCTATATATTTTAGTATATTATATAAGGGTCTTCTTAATATACTGCACTGTATACGTATATAAATATATACGAACCATTCATACATTTATTATATATATAATATAATATATATATATATATATATATAAATTATCAGTTTATTTTTTTTTTTTGTACTTCAAAATTTATGCATTTATATTATATATATGTATTATATTTATATATTATGGCTCATAATATAATAATATATACATATATATTATAATATATATATTTTATTTATTTTCATATTAATAAGGAAAAAAAATATTTATAGATCCATTATTATATGTTATATTCAAAATATTACATTATATTTTTTTAAATATTTATGTATTTTTTTTTTTTTTTTTTTTTTTTTTTTTT
>NC_033658.1:1553421-1558541 GCF_001601855.1 Plasmodium reichenowi | reverse complement strand
ATATTTTATTTTTTTTTTTTTTATTTTTTTTTTTTTTTTTTTTTTTTTTTTTTTTTTTTTTTTTTTTTCTTAAATGGTATTTCTATAATTATAAAAAATTAATGTAATATGAAAATCTTATGTTATTTTGTTTTAATTTTTCTTTTCTTCCTTTTTTTTTAAAAAGAAAAAAAAAAAAAAAAAAAATAGAACTATATATATTATTATTATTTTTCAGAATACGTTTGTTTATATTATATTAAAATATTATTCATGTATAAATAAAGGCACGCCTCATAATATAAAAAAAAGGGTCTGTTAATTTTTTTTAACAGGTGTTCTTATATTCAGTATAAGCATTTTTGGCATTGCCTTTTTTTTAAACTATTTTATTTTTTAAAAAGTATATTTTTATTTATTTATAAAAAGTTAATTAAAAATGTATATAAGAGAACAAGATGAAGATATATCAACAGAACCGGTGGTATATATATGTGGAGGTAACAAATAAAACATTATATATATATATATATATATATTATATACATAAATATACATGATATATGTTAATTTTATTTTAGAATGTGGTATTGACACTGTAATACCACCCAATGCTTCACTTCGTTGTAAAAATTGTGGATCAAAAATTTTCTTCAAGAAGAGAAGTAGAAGAGGTAATATTATTGTAAAAGTTATAAAGACAAATTAACCATATTCATTCTGCTGTTATGTATAATATATATATATATATATATATATATATTTATCAATTTATTTATTTTATTTTTTACAGTTATGCAATATGAAGCTCGCTAACGAACAAAAAGGAAAAGACGCATATATTTTATTTATCATTTGTATTATATATTAAACATATATATATATATATATTTATATATATATATTTTTTTCTTTTTTTTTGTATTATCATTTCACCTTTATATATACATAGATATTTATATGTTTTTTTTTTTTCTTTATTTTATATATTCATACTTTGAACACATTGTTTAATTATATATCTATATTTTTTTTTAATAATAACACAATTTTTTTTTTTTTTTTTTTTTATGTTTTTAATTATTTAAAAAACTGTTTTTCACAAAGAAATAAAAAAAAAAAAAAAAAAAAAAAAAAAACTTCAAAGTTTATTATATATGCATTTTATTATTATATTCAAGATGAACAAAAATATAACCATAATAATAATAATTATATATAATAAAACATATATGTAATATTAATATATAATTTTATGCATATATTAATAATTTTAAGAGGCTTATAATTCTCATTGATTATATATATATATATATATATATATATATAAGTATATAAGGGCATTCTTTAAATTCAAAAAAAAAAAAAAAAATAAAATAAATAAATAAATAAATACATATAAAATAAAATAATATAATAAAATAATCCACCGAAAAAAATAAGAAAAAAGTAAAAGAAAAAAAATGTTAATAAAAAAAACCACAGAAAAAATTACAAATATATATAAAAACATATAAAAAGTGAATAGTTAATTTTAATAAATACACATATATATATATATATATATATATGTATCCATTTTCTAATTTAATGTTTCTCGTAATGGTAGCAACCATACTGGTTTTTTATTGATATATAAACGTCACCATATATAAGTATCATGTTAATTTATGTTTTTTTTTTTTTTTTTTTTTTTTTTTTTTTTTTTTTTTAAAAAACACTTATTTGATCAATATTATAACGTACTTTACATACCATATTTATTTGTATACTTACATGTTGCATCTATGAGTGTATATTTTTTCAAAAATTGTTTATGCTTATTGAGCTACCATTTTTTTTCTAATATGAGCTTGTACTCTCAAAAGAGAAGGTATATTTTTGTTAACCTTTTGTTTGTATTTGTGTTTAAGTATAGCAGCTTCAATTACACTCACACAATTTTCCCATTCAACAAGTTTCTCTCTTTGTATTTTTGTCAATATTTTTGCACCTTCTTGTTTCAAAAAGACCATGGTTTTTCCTATCTTATACATGGATTCAGAAAGTCCAGACAACTTTAATATATTAACACATTTATTTTGGTTTTCAACTGATGAATC
This sequence comes from Plasmodium reichenowi, assembly GCF_001601855.1. Lineage (NCBI taxonomy): Eukaryota > Apicomplexa > Aconoidasida > Haemosporida > Plasmodiidae > Plasmodium > Plasmodium reichenowi. The sequence continues at coordinate 1,556,460 of NC_033658.1, read as the reverse complement.
TTCAGCAGCAGCAATGTCCACAAATTTATATTGATATAAGAATTCTTCAAAGGTTCTTCTATAAGAATATCCTAATTGTCTTAATACTAATGCTTCTAAAATTGATAAGGCATGAAGCTGAATTAATATTTTGGGTTCGCACCATTCTAATGGTTTTTTATTTTCATTTGGTTTAATACAACGTATGAAATGTGGTTCAGTACTATTTATCAAGTTCATTAAAGATGTCAACTGATTTAAAAATTGAGAACCTATTAATGAACCTTTAGCTATTTTACCCTTCTCAATTACTTGACCTTCAAATAACTGTTGTACTATTGGATTTGGGGAATCCTTAATTACTTCAACTAAATCACCTCTTAAGACATCCTTGTTTTTAAGCAAAAAGCTTTCAGCACAATATTGAATTGGTCCTATTGTATGTTGTATTATAAAATTTTTATTCGATGCTACTTTCGCTGGGGTAAACTTATTATTTTCCTTTAAATTTGTAGCACAGGAACTTACAAACTTTTCATCGGTTCCTCCAGGTGCTAAACATTGATCCTCTAAGTATGAAAGCACTGATTTTCCCTTCTCACAAAGTACATTTATTACTTCCTTATTACTGGTGTACTTTAATTCAGCTGTTGATATTCCTTCGTCTTTATATAATTTTGATTCTCTTTCAAAAACAATATCTACAAAATTTTTCTGAAGCATTTCATTAGTAATGTTAATAAATAATTGTTCCAAAGAATTATTTTTAAATACTTCAAAACCAAAAATATCTAACATACCCATAAAAGTTTTAAATCCTCCTTCTGGTTCAATTCTTGAATTCAAATGTCTTATTATCCATAAAAATAATTTCTCATACATAGCTTTACATAAGGACGATTTCAACACTTCTGCATCACTTTTATTCCATCTACCTTCAATTTTTGTTCCTCCAGCAACAGTTACCTTAATTAATATTTCCCTTTTTATTAATTCAGGGTCTAAATACATCAATTCACAAGCTTTATTAAACACACCCATGTCCTCATCCATAATAGCAGCAGCATCACTTAATCCAGCTTCTTGCTTCTCAATTAATCTTACATTTCCTAATGTTAATATACCAGCTACTATTGAAAATATTACTTCAATATCTGATTCACTTAATTCCATATTTTTCAAGGATTCAATTACCTCTTCAAAATCTTTTACATCATCTACTCCACTTACCTCTGTTGAATTTGGGTTCAATAATTTGTAATCAGTAACTCCTTTTAAACCAAATTTAGATTTCATAGTACTATTTGCACCCTTAAGAAACTGATAAAATATATGATATGACCTTTCATTATCATCTTGTGTAATAATTCTAGATTTTTCCAACAGAAAAGCAACAACGGAACCGTATCTTATACCTCCTTCATGGGATATAACCAACTGCATGAAACGACCAAAACGAGATGAATTGTTATTTCTTATAGTTTTCGCATTACCAAATGCTTCAAGAACTGGATTTGCAGCCATTATTGCTGTCTGAATACGTAAATCCATATTTCCACTCTTAGAAGAAGCAAAATATCGCATGATTTGTTTTGTTGCTTCGGTTTTTCCTGCACCAGATTCACCAGATACGATAATAGTTTGGCTCTTGTTTACACCATGGAGATTAGACAAAGCTTCCCTAGCACATGTGAACACGTGTGGTGGCAACTTAGTGTGATCAGATGTATCACGATATCTACGAATCCATTCATTAGTTGTGTTTCCTAAATCCTTGTATGGGTTTATTGCAACAATAAGGGGAACAGCAGTGGTGTATATTTGATTTTTTAAATATCTGTGCTTTAAAAAGTCAAGAACACATGGGACGTTGGTGTGATTTAAAAGACCAATATCACCAAAAGACATGGGGTCTACTTGAGAGTTGCAGTTCCATGCGTGAGTTGGATCAATTTCGTATGGCTGTAAATAAAATAAAATAAATTATAATATAATATAATATAATAAAAAATAAAATACATGTACATGTAATATAATTTTTCAAAAGAGATAAGTTATATAAATATTTGAATATGTTTAATTCCATAAACATATATATTTTTTTTTTTCAATATGTATATATAATTATTCTATTATATATATATATATTATTATTTTTTTTTTTTTTATATGTTTATCATTTACAGTTCCTGTTCCGGGTGGGTCAATTTGTACAACGGTTAATTTTTCTTTTTTTGATCCTTGTTGTACAACACATTTTACAAACATAATATTTGGATCATTTTCTATTGTCGGAGATATATCAGTCCATATTTGATAACCCTATAAAATGAGAAAAAAAAAAAAGAAGAAAATTTTTTTTTTTAATACACATTGGGAAAATATGTAAACAATTATATATAGGAGATGCAAAATATAAAACTACATATACAAAAAAAAAAAAAAATATGTATGTATGTATATAAAGATATACAATTCTATTACCTTAAAAACTGAACCACTTTTGTCAAATGCTTCTACATTTGAAACTCTTCTAACAATCTTACTTGCCGTTTTTATTTCTTCATTTGTAACAGCCATTTTTTTTTTTTTTTTATAAATATGAAAAGATTAAATATATATTGTATAAATAAAAAATATATATATAAATGTATGAATATATGTATGATAAAAATTGCTAATACATAAAAAAGTACAAATATGAGTACTAACAAAAAAAAATATAAATAAATAAATTTTAACAATAGAAAATTTTTTTTATGTAATGAAAATAAGAAGTAAATAAAAAAACAAAACAACAACCCGTATGGTTCACAAAAAAAAATAAATAAATGATTTATACATACAGATATGTTATATAATATTATATATATATATATATTAATATAATTATTATTACGTATATATATAATATTATTATATAATAATTATATAGGCTTTAGAAAATAAAAACGACGTTTTAAAACAACATTTTTATTATCACACAAAAAATAAAAGCCAAAATCAATTGTTAAGAAAAATATTAACAAAAAAAAAAAAAAAAAAAAAAAAAAAAAAAAA
>NC_033658.1:1550250-1551726 GCF_001601855.1 Plasmodium reichenowi | reverse complement strand
AAAAAAAAAGAAGAAAGAAATATTTTACATATTCTATATAATTTTTTTTTTTTCGTATATGTTTAAGTACCCTTCAATGTAATAAAAAGAGCGTATTATAAAAACTCAAGTAAATTTATTTTATAATAATTATGGTAGCATAATATTATTATAAAAAAGTTTATAATGTGTATTTAAATTTTATCGTTATATAAAAGGAAACAGAATGAAAAAATTAAATTCTAATATTTAATATATGTGTAAAAAAAAGATCAACTTTGTATATATTTTACGAAAATTAAATAATGCCTTTTATTAAACAAACACGCTTATGAATATAAATATATTATTTTTTTAAAGTCTCTATTTAAAAAACAGAAAAAATAAAATAACGAAATTGAACTCATGTGCTAAAATATTAAATCTTAGAAGGAATGATATTATGCAATTTTATTTTTTTTTTTTACAAAAAAGTTTTTGAAAAACATCCCTTTAAAAAAAAATGTTTCATAATTTCCCTATTTTTTTCAATCTTCTTGTTGTGAAAAAGAGCAATTTCATAAAAAAAAATTTAATATAAAAAGAAGAGGCAATAAATATACTACACATACATACATACATACATATATAATATATATATATATATATATATAATTTTTTCTGGTTAAATTTTGTGTTTTTTCGCCTTCTTAATTGTGCATGCTTTAAGAAAAATTTTAAAAAAGTATGCAAAAAACTGCCTTTGGAATATACAACTGATCGTTCAATATATTTTTACTTACTCAACATATTAAGGTCTATAAGATAAATTTAATAAAATTTTTATTTCCTTTGATTTTTTTTAATATTTTTTTTTTTATATTCTTTGAATGTTTAAAATTTATGAACTTCATTTTGGTTGATTCCTTCCCCCCCAACTAGCCAATATATCGAATTTTGCATGTATATAATATGTTCTTATTCATTTTCTTTAATATTAAAAAATGCCATTGAGCTTTTTTTTGGTTCATGTAAATTTTAGAGTTGGTTTTAATTTAAGCATGTAAAATTAAGAGGAAATATAATTTTTGTAAATAATAAATATGCCAAATAAAAAACAATATATTAAGGATTCATACAATTTTTCTGAAATATTTTGTAGACTTTGTCTTTTTAAAAATATATATATATATATATATATATATATACGTTTATAGAGACAACAATAATGTAGCATAAGTATAAAGCATTATTAAAAAGAAAATAGAAAAATAAAACAAAATAATATACACTATATATACATATATATATATATATGATAAATATTATATATTTGATTCTTTTTATATTGCTATTTTCTATTGGTTGTTATAAGATTTTTGTGTTACTAAGAAAATAATTATGATAAATACATTATTTTATCCAAGAAGATAAAAAAAAGGAATGGACAACTCTATTTTGTAAAAAAATTTATTACTTGTATACCTTTTTGTATATAATAATTATTTTACCCCAAAA
>NC_033658.1:1533669-1542455 GCF_001601855.1 Plasmodium reichenowi | reverse complement strand
TGGCAAATTAGGATAATTTCTTTTTAAATGTAAGTAATTATACATGTATAAATACTAAATGAAAAAAGGAAAGGTAAGAATATTTAAGATGATTATATAGTTCATTTTTTTGTATATTTGATTTGTAATTAAATAAAGAAAGAAATAATGTATGACTCATGAAATAAAAAAGAAAAATTAATAAAATTTTTTCTTCTTTGAGAATGAAGTCGTTTCGACTTTGTTATAGGAAATTGGGAAGGTTAGTTAATAATTATAATAATCATAATAATCATAATAATCATAATAAACATAATAATCATAATAATCATAATAATCATAATAAACATAATAATCATAATAAACATTATTATCACACCAAACATTATTACCATAATAAGAATGATAATACCTGCTCGATTTATAATCCATTTTTAATAAAGTTTTATTTATATAACAACTCAAAGATAAATATTGATGTATATATAAAATTAATATCCTTATTAAATATAAATAAAGATGAATATAATAAATGTAATAATATTTTAAATTCTTCCAATTTTACGGACCCCAATTTAATTTTATATAAATATTTTCAATACGTCGATAAAAAGAATAGTAATGAAAAAATAATTAAACTATTGTCTTTGTTGTATTCAAAAAATATAAGAGAATACCATGATAAGAACACCTATTTGTTGAATTCATCAATACATGTAAACAATATATTTTTTAAACATATTTTACAATACCAGGACAGATTAAATAATAATAATAATACAAAAAATGATGCATCATATTATATGAATAATAAAAATATATATTCTATGTATACGGATTTTTTTTTATTTACTCTAGATTTTTACTTATATTATTTATCCAAAAATGGTAATATGCTTAATATAAATGAACTAAATATTATCTCTGAAATATATTCCAATGTAAACATAACAATAAATAAGGAGAATTTCGAAAATGTGGAACAAAAAAAAGAAAAAGAAAAAGAAAAAGAAATAGAAAAAGAAATAGAAAAAGATATAGAAATAGAAAGAATAAGTAATAAATACTACAATCATACTAATGATAAAAAAGAATTGTACGACAAAAATATTTATAGGGACGATAAAAATATTTGTTCTAATTATTATATGTGTAAAGAAAAAAAGGAGAATATACATAATGATAAATATAAAGATCCACACACATATAATAATAAAATCTGCTTATTATTTATATATATTAGCTGTAGTATTGTTTCACAAACATATAAACATATAATGAGAAAAGAAAATAATGTAGAAAAAAAAAGAAAGAAAATGAAATCTTTAGACAATTTAATTATTAAAAATATAAATGAATGTAAACATATTTTAATGGATAATTTAATAAATAAATGTGTTAATGATCAATATATAAGATATATAATTTTAAGAAGAAAATATTGTAGTAAATATTTAAATATAAATGTATTAAAAAAATATCTTAATAGTATAAAATATTTAAATATAATAAATATAAAAAAAAGTTTTTATTATATATGTTATTTATATTATAATTGTTATATATTTAATAAATCTATATATTACTGTTCTTTAATATTTTATTTATTACAAAAATATAATTTACATTATACATATTTATATAAAATATTGCTGATAAAATTTAATTTATTTCTGTTGAAAGGTAGGAAAATATATAACGATTATAATAAACACATCCTTTTATATGGAATTAATAAATTTGTTGATACAATTCTAATATCTAGAATAAAAAAACATGATCGTATAAATACAATAAAAGATATGTCCTCATTATTTAAGTTATCCCATAATTTTTATATTAACATATATGGAAAAGAATATTTAGACAATAAAGTAATACATGATCTATTATTTAATAAGGTATATATTATTCAAAATAAACAACACAAAAACAAAAAAAAAATCAAAAAAATCAAAAAAATCAAAAAAATCACAAACTTACACTTGTTACAATTAACCTATTTTGAATATGTAATTTTAAATCTATTTAAATATTTGTATAAAAAAAAACCATGGCTTAATCATAAAAATATTAACAACAAATTAAATACATCTAACATTAATTATGTGCATACTTGTGATCAATTCCTATCTTTATATAAAAATCAAAAATATACAAACACAATATTTGATAAATCTTCTATAAACGTTTCAGAAAATTATTTATCTAACATTATACTTTTAACAATATATATAGAAACATCTATGCCAATTCTTTTTTCATATTTACAAAAGTTATATATATTTCCAAAAGTAAGAATGAAAAATTATTTCAAGTACAAATGTGAAAAACAATTAAATATATTAATGAGAAAAAATCATGGTAAATGTAATATTTATAAAAAATATGTATTTTTAAAAAATAATAAAAATGGAAACAAGTATGACTGTATAAAAGGAAAGCTTTATAACATATATAGTAATCCCTTGTGTAATGATAAATATTTGAACATTTTTATGTACAAAAGATTACAAAGAAAGGAACAAAAAGTTGGTAATAATAATGATGATAATAATAATGATGATAATAATAATGATGATAATAATAATAATAATAATAATAATAATACTCATCATCATTATAATCGTCATAATAATACTCATCATCATCATAATCGTCATAATAATAATCATCATAATAATAATCATCATCATAATAATCGTCATAATAATAATCATCATAATAAGAATCATCATATTTCTAATTTTTTAAGTTCCATATATAATTTATTCAAAAGTAAAATATTAGAAAATAACAAACTGGATCCATATTATTCAGACAAATATAAAAAAAAATATATAGACCAGCACAACCTATTTAATAATATAAGAAACAATAAAAACAATAAAATTAAAACTAGTCTCACACACTATTATATAAGTAGCAATATAAAAAATATTTATAATGATAACAATATATATAATGAAAAAAATATACTGACATTTTTTTGTGATATATATTTTAATAATCATATTATTGAAATAGATGGACCTAAACATTTCTTTCTTTATTATAATTATGAATATCATAATGAACATTTCCTTAGTCCTTTTATTTTAAAAAATAATGATATTTTTAATTATAAATATGTCTTCCCATTCTTCTTTAATAGTACGAATAAAATAATAAAAAATATTGGAAGCGATTATTATATATATAATGACAAGAGCATTAAAAAGAATTTCTTTTTGTATACTTCTGGCTACTTTATTAAGCATATAAATTACAAGGAAGAGCATATAACAGATTATAAATATTTATATAATCTAATATTTAAAAAAAAATCCGACTTGCACATAATATAAATAAATAAATAAATATATATATATATTTATTTATTTATTTATATATGTATATATTTTAAATAAATGGTTCTATATTATAATAACATAAAAAAAAATATATTTTTTAATTTAAATGAAATATATGAAGTTTATAAGAAAAAACAAGAAAAGCAAATATTATATAAATATATAATATATTTATATTACATTTACAAATGTATTGTTAACATACAAAAAAATACATAATGAAAAGAACATATTATTGTAGTGATTTAGAATTATTACGTAAAAATATATTGGGGGGTTAACCCCTTGAAAAGGATTATATAAAAATAAATAAATAAATAAATAAAAAATATATGTGTATATATATATACATATATATATATATATATATATATATATGTATTGAAAAATAAAATGAAAAATAATTATATGCATAATATATTAACACACTAAAATATGTATATGTAAATATTTATATGTTCTTCTTATCGATTACATATTTTTTTTTTTTACTTAATTATTTTTTATTTATTTTTTATACATTTTTGTATTAATTATTTGTTAGCCTCATTAACTAATGATCTTAAAACATATTTTAGAATACCTCCGTTTCTAAAATACCTTTCTTCAATTTCGGTATCTATTCTACACAGAACATCAAAAATAATAATTTTCCCTTTTTGATTCATCTGAACTTTAATAGTTTGTTGTGCTTTAATATTTCCCTCATTTAATAAGATAGTAAATTTTTCAGTACCATCCATATTATAATATTGGGGACTTTGATTATTTATAAATTGTAAAGGTAAGACACTCATACCAATTAAATTGCTTCTATGTATTCTTTCATATGATTCAGCTATAACAGCTTTAACACCTAAAAGATTTGGACCTTTAGCAGCCCAATCTCTTGAACTCCCACAACCATATTCTTTTCCCGCAATTATGATTACATCTATGTTATCTTGTTTATATTTCATAGCTGCTTGATATACAGACATTAATTGATTTGTAGGTATATGTATTGTATTGGGTCCTTTATCTGGACACAATTTATTTATTAATCTAATATTTGCAAAGGTTCCTCTTATCATAACTTCATCATTTCCTCTTCTTGCTCCATACGTATTTAAATCTTGATCCTTGATATTTTTTTCCTTTAAAAATTTGTATGCTTCCGATGTCTTATGTATCATTCCAGCAGGTGATATATGATCTGTTGTTATACTATCTCCTAGAAATAATAAAACATGGGCATCCTTTATATCTTGTATCTTTTCTATTTCTAATTTCATATTTTCAAAATATGGTGGTTTATGTATATATGTCGAATTTTTATCCCATTCATATAGCTTATTTTTTTTTATTTGTATATCATTCCAATATTTATTTACATATTTAATATTTTTATATATTTCTGTATACATTTCTGGTTTTATATATTTCCTCTCATATTCTTCAATTTCTTCTTTACGTGGAATTAAATCTAATGCATTAATTATCTTTCCTTTATAATTAAAAGTATAATTATTCAAATCTACATTCACGTTTCCAATAATACTGAATAAAACAACTAATACCGGAGAAGCTAAATAATTAGCCTTAATTAAAGGATGAACTCTGCCTTCAAAATTCCTATTTCCTGATAATACAGACGATACAATTAAATCATTTTTGTTTATAACTTCTTCAACTTCTTCATCTAGGTGCCCACTATTACCAATACATGTCATACATCCATATCCGACATTATAAAAACCTAGTTCTTCTAAATATTTTAATAATCCACCTGCTTCTAAATATTTCTGAACGGCCTTAGAACCTGGTGATAACGAACTCTTAATATACGGTAAACTTTTAAGTCCGAATTCCTCAACAGCTTTTTTTGCCAACAATCCAGCAGCTATCATAGATGACGAATTACTTGTGTTAGTACATGACGTAATAGCACAAAGAACAACACTACCTTGAGATAAGACATATTCTTTTCCATCTTTAGTACACATAAAGGAGATTTTTTTTTGACGCTCTTCTTTTGATATGTTATATCCTTTGAATCCTATAGGAGATTCTAAACACATAGTAAAATCTTTATGTAGTTCTGATAGTAATACATTATCATGTGGTCTTTTAGGTCCAGAGAGTGATAAATTTAGTTTTGATAAATCTAATGTATATACATCGGTATATTCAACATTATCTTTATAAGTATTAAACATCGAATTTTTCATTAAATATTCTCTTATAAGTTCAACTTTTTCTTTATCTCTACCAGTTTGTAATAAATATTCTAAGGTAATATCATCGACTGGAAAAAAGCCAACGGTTGCACCATACTCAGGCGCCATATTTGATATAGTAGCACGATCAGCTAACTTTAAATCTTTTAAACCTGTTCCAAAAAACTCAACATATTTATTAACAACTCCTACTTCTTTTCTTAAGAAAGAAGTAATATATAGAACAATATCTGTACTTAATAAATAATCAGATAATTTACCTACCACATTTATACCTACAACTTCTGGTAATGTCATAGATATTGGTAAACCTAACATGGTTGCTTCAGCTTCTATACCTCCTACTCCCCATCCTAATATACCTAATCCATTTATCATGGTTGTATGTGAATCAGTTCCTACAACACTATCCGGATAGAGTAAATTGTTTTTATTAAAAACACAATGGGCTAAATATTCTAAATTAATCTGATGAACTATACCAGAACCAGGTGGTAATATTAACATGTTTTTAAATGAATTCATACCCCATTTAAGAAATTTAAATCGTTCTAAATTTCTTTCATATTCTTTCTTTTCATTTAATTCTAAAGCATCTTCTCTTCTACTATAATCTACCTGAACAGAATGATCAATAACTAAATCTACAGGGATTAAAGGATTAATTCTTTCTGCATCACATCCTAATTTTTCTGCTGTGTCTCTCATGGTAGCTAAATCAACAATACATGGGACACCTGTCAAATCTTGTAATAATACTCTAGTAGGCATAAAAGGAACTTCCTTCTTCTTCTTACAATTTTCTTTCCATCCTAATATAGTTTCTACATTCTTTTCACTTACTTTTAAATTGTCACAATTACGAACAGCAGATTCTAGTAGAACCCTTATCGAATATGGTAAACTCTTAATTCTGCTATCATGCAGTTCGTTAATATCATAATAATAATAATTGTTGTCATTTAGTGTTCTCTTCACATGTTCAAAGGGGTTAACAATTTTTTTATTTATACAATATTTTCGTATGCACCTTCGAAAATGCATTTTACGTGAATTTATTAACGATAAGACTGTAGCGTAATATATAAATAAATAAATAAATAAATAAATAAATATATATATATATATATATATATATATGTATGTATCAACTTACGTGTGTGTGTATGTCCTCATCCACTATGCACACAAAAAAGAAATACACTACACAAACATATATATATATATATAGATATATATATATATATATATATATTTTTTTTTTTTTTTTTTTTTTTATTGCCTATTCGCCTATAAATTTTATGCTAATGTTAAACTTTATTTCTTCAAAATAGTCATATATTATTATTATCAAACGTTTGTATAACTATTATTTAATTTTCCACATGAACAAACAATTTTTTTTCTTAAAACATCTTTATCTCAAATATATTTATTGTTTGAATAATTATTTTTCCTTTTACAAGTTGATTCTTTCTTTTTTTTTAAATCCTCACGGAACACATTTTAATGGGTTATACATAAAATAAATAAATATATATGTATACATATATATATATATATATATATATATTTTTTTTTATTTTGAATATTTATTATTTTTATTATTATTTATTTTTATACATATTAATATATATCATATTAATCGCATATTCATATATATTATTATTTTATTATTATAATTTTTTTTTTTTTTTTAAATAATTGATATGAAATTTTCAAATTAAAAAAAGAAAAAACAAAAATTTATATACTTTTAAATAACATGTATCAAATATATGTGCACGTGTCCAAAATATTTTAATAATTTAATTTCAAATTTATTTTATTTTATTTTTTTGGGTGGGGAATTTATTTATATATAATATAGGACATACATACATACATACATACATAATAAGTTATATATAATATATTTTTTTTTTTTTTTTTTTTTTGGTGAACATATTTTAAAGACTTTAAAAAAAGAATATATATATGTATATATATATATAATATTATCCCATATTTATAAACGCATAAATATATTCATAAAGTACAAAACAAAATTGTCTAGTATTTTAAAGATTTTTTTAAAAAATAATAAGCATAATCAATATATTTTTGTTATTTGTTCATTTATATATATATATATATATATATATTTTTTTTTAAATCCCATCAAGGGAGATAATTTATAAACATTTTCATATTCCCAAAAATTATATTTCCTTTTGATTTTTTTTTTTTTTTTTGAACACAAAAATGTTGAAAGATGAGTAATTTACATTTTAAATACAACAAAATGAAGATAGAAAACCGCTTTAACTTTTTATATAAATTATTTTAAATGATAATAATGTTAAAGGAATAATAAAATATAATTATTGTATAAAATCGTTTTCTATACTCTAATTAAAGATCATATCTTTAAACTATTTTTTATAAATATTTAACCTTAAACGAATAAACATTCAAGAGGTTATACATACATATATATTTATATATATATATATATATATATAAACATATTAATATTATATATTTTATTTTTTAAATATTTTTTTTAAGGTTAACAAAGGAAATAATACATAATGAATTTTACATGTTATATCTACAACCCCATAGAGTGACAAAAAAAAAAAATATATGTATCCATATAATATATTATATATAATGATACATAATTTTTTCATTATCTTTGACTTTATCCCTTCATAAATAAATAAATAAACAAAATATATTATAAATATATACATATATTTATAAAAATATAATTTAATAATACCATTTACGAAAAAATAATTTTTTTAAATAAAATTAGATTATAATACAACATTTATATAATTATAATTAATATATTATTATATATAATATATATATATTATATATATATATATATATATATATATATATATATATATATAATATATATGTTGTTGGAGGGGGTGTAATTATTTATATATTTATATAAATAATATATACATAAGAAAAAAATATAAACTTATATATATAAATATTCAATTTAAAAAAAAAAAGAATTAACACTGTTCCTTATATAATTTAATATATTATGTATTTATATATGTATTTCTTCTTATAAGTTTATATAAATATATATTATTATTAATTTTACATAAGTTTTTTTTTTTTTTTTTTTTTTTTCAAGCCCTTTTTTTTTATTATTTTTAAAGAATATATATATATATATATATAATATACATAGTATAATAATATTATCATATAATAGTAAAAT
>NC_033658.1:1520783-1527975 GCF_001601855.1 Plasmodium reichenowi | reverse complement strand
CACCATCTGCTTCAGTGTCAATATTTGAATCCTTTAATTTGTCAGATTTCTTTTCCTTTATTTTTTTTAACCTAAAAGGTGAATGTGACAAATAATAAGAATGAGGTTTAAATTTGAAAAAAGAAAAAAAAAAAAATACATACATATATATATATATATATATTACACGTTTGTATAATAATATCATTGTTATATATACCTGTAGAATTCTTCTCTTTCTATTTCGTCTAATTCTTTTATAATATAATTTATACCTCCATCTAACCTTGGGAGAACAATCTATATTAATACAAAATAATAAGAATTTCTTGTTCAAGGAATAAATACAAAACTAATTCGATGAATGTTATTTTAATTAATTTTAAGAAGAAAATATAGAAAATGATTCACATAAAATTTAACATATATATGTATATATATATATATATATATATTTTATTTATTCCTCTAATGGATCTCTATGTCTTTAATTTGGCTATACATTTTTTTTATAATATGTAATTATATATATATATATATATATATATAAACATTATTTTATGTAGCTTAAATATTTTGTTAATATTTTAAAATTTTTACCTTGCTTGATCAGGAAATTAACAACGTTTTTGTAGAATTTCCTGAACATGCAAATAATTTTCCTTAATTTTTTTTTTTTAATTTCACATTTCTTAAATAGATTTTTATGCGTGCACACATTAAAAAAAAACCATGGTTTACGTACCCTCATAAAAAAAAACATGAGAAGGAAAAAATAAAAAATATATATAAATAAATATATATATATATATATATATATATATATGTGTATCTTTTTTCAATTTTTCTTAAACGTTTCAACATTAATACACAAGAATTTACAAATACATGTAAAAATATAAATAAATATAATAATAATATTTTTTTTCATTTAAAAAAAAACGTTAACATTGTTGTAACAATTGTGTATGTTCCTATTTGGTTAGTCCTAATTCTAACCCTTTGTGTTTTTTTGTTTTTTTTGTGTACTTATCAAATATATATATATATATATATATATATAAGAACAAAATTATATAACTGTAATTAGGACTTGTCCTTTTTATTTGTTTGCTTATGTATATTTAATATAAGTCACATATATATATATATATTATATATACATTTATATGTTCTTTCTTCATTCATTTGTTGCTAAAAAAAAAAAAAAAAAACAGGATTTTCGTTCAGCATAAACACTTGTACATATATACTAAAAATTAATACCTTAAAAAGAAAAAAAAAAAAAATGGACGATAAATCAGAAATTAACTATGATGAAGCTGCACATCCAAGTTATAGTATGCATATGAGCGAAAGCCATAGTGCTTATGAAGAAGTAAATAAGACATCAAGTGATAGTGAATTTGTAGATGATGACTATTCAAAAGTAATGAGTGGAAATAATTTAGAGAGTGATAATGTGAAATATAATCCTGATTTATATAATTTAGGTAAAGCAAGACAATATTTATCTCCTAAAGTACAAGAATATGGAATACCAGGACAAGTAAGTCCTTATCATTTCCCCTATAACGAAGAAGATTATTTATCAAATGTGGATACAGAATATGATGAGAACGGTTTCCCTATAAGAACTAATATTGATGATAATAATGAAGATAATAAAAAATTATGGTCATGGACTAATGATGGGAAATTAAAATTATTATGTTCACAACCTATAATACCTGTATCGGTTGTACAAGGAATATTAAGAAGAGATAAGATAATATTAATTCCACAAGTGGAAGTAACAGATGTAGTTATCCCTAAAGTATATAATCAAAATATAAAACATGATGTTCCAACATTAAATATAGAAATCATGAAATCTAATGTAAATATACCAAACGTTAAATATGTAGATAAAGAAATAATTATTCCAATAATTACTGGATATACTCATAAGTTTGTTCCTAAGTGGGATATACATGAAGTACCAAGACCTGTGGTCAAATATATAGGAGAACAAAAAATTGTAGAAGTAGAAGTACCCGAAATTAAATATATAGATAAATTTGTTGAAAGAGAAGTTATTGTCGATACAGTTGAAAAAAGAGTTCCTAAAATTATTGAAGTACCAAAATATGTAGATGAAGTTAAATATGTATGGAAACCAATAGAAAAAATTGTATATGTACAGAAATTAATTCCAAAATTTGATGTAAACTTAGAATGTCCACCACCTTTAATAGTACCATATCCAGTACAAAGAATTAAACAAATTTCTCCTGTTATGGTAAAAAAGAATAATACAGAAATACCTGATTATAATTATTATGATTTAAATTCACCGGAAGGTTCCTTACCAATACCTGAACAATATATACATCATTATTCAAGAAAACAAAAAATGAATAAGGGCTTGCTTTCTACATGTTGCGATAAGAAAATGGTGACAGAAGAAGAAAAAAACGTCGAATTTGTTTCTGTACCATTAACTAACGAGCATGACAGTGTTTGTGTCGATGAAGAAATTAAAAAAAATATCAACATGTCACAAGAAAATATAAATAGACAATTAAATAATAATATGGATAATTTTATATATGACAGTGATATAAAAAAAAATAAAGATAAGATGAATTCATCCGTAAATGGAAAAGAACAACTATATATAAATTCATAAAAGAATTCTTATATTGTATTTATATAAAACCTGTTTTTTTGTCTATATAATAATAATAATAATAATAATAATAATAATTTTGTTATATGATCTTTTTAATATTAAACATAACTCATAAAAAAATACACACATATATATATATATTAACATTTAGTTTCTATTACATTTTTAATATTAAATGACATATATGAACAAGTTTTATTTTTTTAAATGTTTTATTTTCAACTTATATGTTAATACAACATTATTGCATCCTTTTCTGAGTCTATACCAACAATTATAAATATAAATATATATATATATTTATTTATTTAATTTCCCTTTTTATTATTTTTATTATTTTTATTATTTTTTTTTTTTTATTTTTTTTTTTTTTTGTTGGTGTTTATCTTTAAAAGATAAAAAATTATTTGAACAATATGCACACATTTTATTTATTTTAAATGTTAATATTATTTATATTTAAATTGGAATATTAAACAGAAAAAAGTATTGAAAAAATTATAAAATATTATATTACATTATGTTAGTTTTTATTTTCTTGTTCCTTTAATATATCAGAATAACAGAAAAATTATAATAAATATTACAAAGCTTACTACCAACAAGGCTCTTTTTATTGTCTTGTTGTCATTATGAATGGATTCTCTATTATATTTCTTCAACAAGTATTTTAACTCTACAAAGGAAATACATACGTACATATATATATATATATATATATATTATATTTATTTATTAAAATAATCATAGTATCTCTTAATTCTTATCTCTTATTTGTTATCTCTAACTTTCGTTTTCCTTTTCCAAGTCTTTAATTTTTTGTTGTAGTTGGATAATAAAAAAGAAGAGTTTGTAATTACATTCTTTATAATAATTCTTATCGTCTTCATTAATTTGGTTAAGTTCTCTATAAGATATGAACCAAAAAAGCGTTTAGATCTATATATTTTATTTACTGCAAGACAGTATGTATGTATGTATATATATATATATATATATATATATATATATATATATATGTATACATAAATATGTTTGTCCTTTTTATATTGTCGAACCGTGTTTTAGTTATATAACCTAATTCTTTTGCTAGTTGATTCTCTATATTAGAGTGATACAATGAGTACATATCCATTATATTTTTATATTAATCGACAAAAAAAAAAAAAAAAAATATATATATATATATATTTATTTATTTATTTATATATTTATGCCTTATGTATTCATAATTTATTAAAAATTAGGAAAATGATACTTGCAATTATATATTTGTAATTTTTATTTCCCTCAAGTTTTCCAAAAAAAAAAAAAAAAAGACGTCAAAATGTATATGCTATAGGTATATATAGTATGTTATTATATTAATTACAAAATAAATCATATATATATATTTTTTTTTTTAATTGTCACTAAAAATGTGATGCTGTTCAATTTAATATTACCAATGTGTTGTATTTTATTTATAAGAAATGAAAAAAAAAAAAAAAAAAAAAAAAAAAAAGTCTATGCTCGCATATTTATTTATTCTCATATAATATTCAATATTTAAATATTGACGAAAAATTAAAATTTATGAACAAAAAAAAGGATAAAAATAATAAAAATAAATAAATATATATATATATATATTTTTTTATATGTATATATTTATGTGCGTGGATATACTTAGGAAGGAACCCTCTTGAATATGTAATGATATACTGGAACTATACCTTTTGCTTCACTTATCCTAAAATAAGAAAAAAAAGGCTTTGTTTCAAGTTTATAATTATATGTACTCAGAAATAATTGTAAATGTGTAAGTTCAATAGTTGTTGTAACTATATACGTAGGTAATTGTCCGTGTAAAGGTATATGAAATCTATAATTTAAGCATGACAAATTAATGTTTTGATAAATATATTGAAAATTATTTTTTTTATTAAAATGATGATGACCAAACCAATAAAATGATATATCTGGTATTATATATGGAGTAATTGTATCTCCATATGTACTATTTATATGATGATTATTATTTTTTTTTTCTTGAAACATATTAAAAAATTGTTCTTTAAATTTATCTTCATATATACGTTTTCTCCAATTTTTGGTAGCTTCATCAATACTTGTATCGTAAGGCGAACAATCTAAAAAGCCTATATTGAATTTTCTATGTATATGCGAATATAAAGGAATATCATAACAATTTGTTATAAATATATAAATATTTTGATCATCTTTCGTTTCTAAGTTTCTAAAATAAGAGGCTACATATTCAGGTGATCTGTTATGTATAAGGCAGAAAAAAAGAATACATAAAAATTGAAGTAAAAAACTTATATTTGTAAAAAGAGAAGATGAAAATAAAAAAATATATTTATTTCTTCCCTTTATGGTTATATTACCATATTGGATTTTATTATTATTATTATTATTATATATATTCTTTTTATTTTTTCCATTATCTTTTTTATAATGTAATTTTATTAAATATAATGCATATCCAACAAAAATTGTAAGAAATGGTATATATCCTATAACAATTTTATGTTCCTTATGCTTACTAAATGATAAGGATAGTATTTCTAAATGTGTAACTAAATATACTATCCAATCAATTCTTTTCAATATATACATATATATATTAATTGTCTTATACTTTATCTTATTCAATATATTATTGTATATAATGTAATAACCATAAAACAAAAAAGGTGTTAAGGTTAAATATATAGAAGGTATAACACATACAAAGTAAAAAAAAAAAGAATGTCCTCCAAAATATTTATTGTTTCCACTTAAAAAATTATAAACAAAAAAATTCCAAAAGGGAAATGTAATGTGCCCAAAATAATAGGAATCAATTATAATAATAATAGTTAAGAAAAAAAATGTGTACGTAACACTTATTTTCAATATTTCTTTATAATTTATTTTATTTTGTTTTTCAAATATATTCTTTATAAAATATAGTATATATAAAGATAACCAAAATACTAAAGCGTTTGGACGAAATATAACAGACAAGGAGCTAAAGAATAAACTAAATAATAAATTTTTTGCCTCTTCTATTTTGTTAAATTTGGAGGAATAAAAATGTGTCCTACACATATTGTTCCTGTTCCGAATTATGTGATCAACCATATTTTGGCCACAAACATTTTTATCACAAACATTTTTATCACAAACATTTTTATCACAAGCATTTTTATCACAAGCATTTTTATCACAAACATTTTTATCACAAACATTTTTATCATATTGTTTACAATTTTGTGTTCCTTTTTCATATATAAAATTATTTTCGTATGTATCAAAATGATGATCATTCCTTCTTTCTTTTAAATTTGTGCATTCATTTAAATTTTTCTTTCCTTTTTTTATGATTACATCGTTCTGTAATAATAAGTCTATTTTTTCTATTTTGTTTAATTGATTTTTCAAGGGGTCATAATTTTGTGATAAAAAATATACACCCCATATATTAAACAAACATTCAAAGGAATGCGAGGATGTCCTACATATGGAATAAAAATAAAACCAACAAAAAAAATGACAACATAGAATTGTACAAATAATGTCATTTGTGTTGTACAATATATTATTATGATAATAATAATTATTATTATCATTATTATTCTTGTTATTATCATTATTATTATTATTATTGTTATTATCATTATTATTATTATTGTTATTATCATTATTATTATTGTTGTTATTTCCATTATCCTCATCTTTTTCATTACGTTTTATATTATCTTCATATATCCATACGTCATTATACAATTCAACATACCAATATATCAATAATTTATAAATACCTAAATCACACAAAGCAGCACATATACCATGACATAATTTAGGAATGTATAATACACAAACAGGATGATCTATGTTAATAAGTTTTAAAAATAAAAATAATACATAATAAATAAAAGGAGTTATCACTGATCTTAATGCTACACAAGGTTCCCATTCCCATGACATATGTCCATATCCATAAGCCCAAAAATGAGCAATTTCTACAGATTGAAAATATTCATCAGGATAAAATGATGTTACAACAAATAAACAATTAAATATTCTAAAAAATATTAACAACCAAATAAATATCTTTGAATCAATTAGTCCTCTTAATTTATTTGCACATAAAGTTAAAATGTCATTGTAAATCATTATATGTATCAGCAAAAAAAGAAAGAAATAGGTTTCACAAAAAAATTTTATTTTTAAGTTACATTCGACACACACATAACATCTTAATAAATAAATAAATAAATATATATATATATATATGTTAGTGTTTATATTTAATTATATTTTAGGAAAAATGCCCTAATTTATACATGATTGTCATAAGAAAAAAAAAAAAAAAAAAAGAATAGTTTTAGATTTTCTCAAAATATTCATATTATATGTTTTTTTTTTTTTTTTTTTTTTTTTTAAATATGTTTTTTGGGTTTTTTTTTAATTTTATTTTTTTTTATTTTTTTTATTTTATTTTTTTTTTTTTTTTTTTTTTTTTTTTTATTTTTATTATTTTTTTTTTTT
>NC_033658.1:1517540-1520384 GCF_001601855.1 Plasmodium reichenowi | reverse complement strand
AAATCATGTTAATGGTGTTATTTAAAATATATATATATATATATATATATATATATATATTTATTTATTTATTTATTTATTTATATATGTATTATATTTTTTATCTGTTCTTTCTATTATTTTTTTAAAATTAAAATGTATTAATTCAAAATTTTAATAATATTATTCAGTTTTAAAATAAAAGTATGTACATGCCAATGATAGTTCATTAATTCCTTTTAATATACAAAGGTGTAATAAAAAAGTAAAATGAAATATATATGTATATTATTTATGTACATTTATTAAATTATAAATAACAAAAAGGCAAATTATTTATTGAACAGCCATAGTCCATAAAGCATACAGTATATAATGTAACTATAATGCATAAAATTCTATATATATATTATATATATATATATAGAAATGTGTAAAAAATAAATATTTATCATGTACATTTTTTTTCTTTTTTCTTTTTTTTTGAAAACCAAATAAAACCTGGAAAATTATTATGATATATAGTTTTTATCATTTAATGTATTACTTATTAATATGTTGTAAAAAAAAAAAAAA
Organism: Plasmodium reichenowi; assembly: GCF_001601855.1. Lineage (NCBI taxonomy): Eukaryota > Apicomplexa > Aconoidasida > Haemosporida > Plasmodiidae > Plasmodium > Plasmodium reichenowi. The sequence continues at coordinate 1,519,829 of NC_033658.1, read as the reverse complement.
TAAAATAAAATAAAATAAAATAATAATAATAATACATACATAGATACATTATATATACAAATATATATATTTATATATATATATATATATATATATATATATATATATATATATTTATATTTATATATATGTTTTTATTTCCTTTTATGATATTATATCATATTGCTTCTTTTATTTTTCCTTCCTCTTCGAATTTATCACTAAAATAATCATACTGATGATAAGATATAGGTTCATCCAGTAATCCATCTAAGATTTTATTTATTTTATCCATAACTATACTTCCCGTTTTCTGAGTTTTAGGAATTAGAATCCTACCTAAAATTTTCGGAAGATTTTTATGTTTTTCTAACAGTGTAGCGTCTAGTGTAGAATTAACCTTGTCAAGAAATGCACTACCTGTTTTTAATGTAGGTCTTTCATTTCTTGTATAACTTTGATCAGGATTATAAAAAGGATATAAATCATACAAGTTAACTTTATTTTTATTTCTATTAGTTTGAATAGATTTATATGATGTTTCTAACATAGCAATCATGATATTTATCATATCATCTAAATATGTTCCTATGGATAATGTAATTTTTTTAAATATATCTAATTTCTTATCATTTATATTATTAAGCATATAATATGGAGATCTGGGATTTGTCATAAGGTACTCATAATTTGGTGATATAAATTTATTCGTACTCATCCTATTATAATCATTAGTTATTTCATTCATTCCTTTATTTAAATATGGATATATATATTCTTTATTTTGATCATTTAATATATATGACATATTTAGTGTCTTATTTTCAAAATGATCAAACGGCATATTATTATTACTATTACTATTATTATTATTATTATTATTATTATTATTACTATTAGTATAAGATGGAGTACATAAAGATTGTAATTGACATGCACCCAAAGCATTAAATGGTTTAATTCTACCTAAGTGAGTACCATGTTTTAAATATTCATTTGTATTATATCCATTTATTGAATCACCATTTTCTTGTATTTTATAATTTCTTCCATATAAAGGAGGTACAATATTGTTTGCACTATATAATTGATTATTCGTTTGATATGGAAGATTGGGAATATCTACATAATCATAGTTTTCTATATTAGAAGGATACTCTTTCATATTCCATATACCATCGTTATTAATCATATTATATGTAATATTACTATTGGGGTCATTCATATTGCTTTTACTTTTTTTCATGAACATTTTATTATCTAATGTGTACACATTAAAATAATTATTATTATGATGAGGATTAATATTATTTATATTATCCATATTATTAATATTGTTATTACTATTATTATTATTATTATTATTATTATTATTATTATTATTATTATTATTTGGGGTACTATACAAATGTTCATTTTCAGATAATCCTTTTTTTAATATAAAGTTTTCATAATTGTTTGTATCTCTCGCATCCATAAACGATTCAGCTATATTATTATTTGGAAAGTTATATTTACATGAATCATTATAACTAACATTATAAAGTACTTCATTTAATTGTTTTTCTTTAACCGGTGGCATATTTTCTGTAATTATCCCATTAACACTTCTCTCCGTAATGAGAGTGGTATCCTTGGACAATTTCTTGTCGTCTGACTTTATAGAAAAAGCACTTTTGGAACTATTAGATTTATCGTAGATTGAATTGGCCATTTTAAAAAAAAAATAAATTATTCTGTTGCAACAATTTGTTAACGTAATTGTATAAATGTATTAATATGTCTATAGGTTTAATTATTATATTTATTTAATTATTTTTATTATATACATATATATATATATATATATATATATTTTCCTGTCTATTGATTAAAAATTAAAAAAATAAATTATGAACAGGTCAGGTGAATTTTAAAGTAATAGGATGATAAAATTGCTATAACGGGGAAATTAATTGAAAAACTGAATATTTTAAAAAAATATATAAATATGACGATTAAAGAGATGATTATTTATTATAATGAATAATTATTATAAAACAAACATATTATATATATATATATATATATATGTATATTATATTTTTTTATATATTTCTTCACAACAGAAAAATAAAAATAAAGAGATATATTTTAAAAATATGGAATGGTATAGGTAGCCATAAATTTTTTGGCTGTCTATTTTAAAATGTTAATTGCCTGTTCTTTATTTTTTTTTTTTTTTTTTTTTTTTGCATATTATAAATCTCTATAATTTTATTATTCTCCTTATAATTATATAAATAAATAATATATTATATAAACAAAAAC
>NC_033658.1:1512849-1517440 GCF_001601855.1 Plasmodium reichenowi | reverse complement strand
ATACATATAAATATATATACAACCTAGGGTATACATATATATACACATATATACACATATATATATATAATATATACATTTTTATATTGTATATATATTTATAAAATTTTTTTTGTTTTTTTTTATACATCACAGAAAAATGAAAATATTTATTTATATATTTTTTTATATGAATATAAAAGATATTAGATTATTTCTTATATGCTCTTGACTTTCTTCTTCCTCTTGCTTTTTCAAATTTTCTTCCCTTTGAACGTACATAAGGTCTTGCTTTAGATTTAGGTTTACCTGGAGCTTTTCCAAAGTGTTTCTCAGCAGTTCTTGCTTTGGTTGGTCCTCTTAAAAGTACACATTTTTTTCCCGTTGGATATTTCAAAGCTAATTGATCAAATGTCAAGCATTCTCCACCGGCATCTTCAATTCTTTTTCTTGCGGTTTCGGTAAATCTTAAAGCACATACTTTAAGTTGTTTCAAACTAAACAACCTCTTATCATCTAAGAAAAAATAAAATAGAAATTAATATGTTCACGATATGATAATATGCATATATATATTATAAATATATAATAAATATTTACGTATATATATATATATATATATATATATATTTTGGCAAAAGAAAGCAAATATACACAATTTACATAACATTTATATAATCATATTATATATTTATATGTGTGTAGATCAGAACGTTCTACCATCTCCATTGATAATGTCAGAAGACCGTCGTGATTCGTAGAAGCTTATTCATCATGTAATATATTATGTAATATAAATAATACATAATTCATGTTCATATAATAAGTATATATATATATATATTTCTTTTTCATGTTACCTGTTATTGATCCAACTACTACGGCTATATCATTTGGGTGATTGGCCATGTGATATTGTAATTTAGATAAAGATAAAGGGGGTCTATAACGTTTGGGCATGATAAGTCTTTTAGCTATTATTTTATTGAAATTAGCATTGGTTCTTCTAGCTAAGAAATTGTATAATTTTACTAATAATCTTAGATAAGGGTTTTTAGAAACCAAGTGTTTCCTTCCATGTTTTTTTATTCTACCAACATTTTTAAGTGCGATACCCTACAAAAAAAAAAATAAAAAAAATAAAAAAAATAAAACATAATATATATATATATATATATATACATACATACATGTCGTCATAATATATTCGATTACAATTATTTATTCACATAAGCTTAATTTGGTCATATATATATATACATATATATATATATACAATAAAATATTTATATATACTTATAAATGAAAAATAATATAAACAAAACTAATATATCTTAATATATATATGTAATATTCTTCTTTTATATTATTATAATATATATTAAATATGGATTCATTAAATATTTCATTCATCAATTCAATTTGTTTTCATTCTTACCATATTTTATAAAGCTAATTATAATGTTAAATAAAAGATGAAAAAAAATAAAATAACGTATGGTATTTCTTTATATTAAAATGAAATTACAAATAAAAATAAAATTAATTATTTAATATCAATATTATATATATATATATATATATATTAATATTATATTAAAATTAAAAAGAAACGAAAATTATCTACTTAATTGTAACATAAAATAAATATATATTTTTTTTTTTTTTTTATCTTCTTAAATATTAAAAATAAAAAAATATATATAAAAATGAAAATCCTCAAAATGGATTATGTAAATATCATTTTGTGTTACAAATTAAAAAAAAAAAAAAAAAAAATTTTTTTTTAATCAAAGATGGATATATTTTATATATAATATTATTATATTATAAATATATATTATATTTTATATGTATAAAATTATATATATATTACATATTATAACATATAATAAAACTACAAAAGCTTTATATATAATATTTTTTTATACTTTTTTACTTATTTTATAAGTTATTTTTTTTTTTCACCTATAAAGTTGTAAATTTTTTATTATATATATATATATTAATAATATTATTATTATGTATAAGCCTACAAAGTAGGTAAATTAATATATATATATATAAATAAATATATTATAATAATTTTTAAGTTTTTTTGTTTTATACTTATATTTATATATATATATATATTATATATATGTATTATGTATGTATATTATATAAAGGAACAGTTTATAATACCTTCATTTTTTTTTTATTTATATATTTAATACATATATAATATTATATAATGTATATAAATAATAAAGCAAATAAAAATACCTTGGGTAAAAATTAATTTCATATACCATAAGCTACTATATAACACCCCTTTTATAATACAACTTATATAATAAATATTATATTATATATATATATGTATATATGAAATCCCTTAAAACACTACATATAAAAATATAATATATACATTAATTATTTATTATATAATAAATATATTATTTTATTATTTCTAAGTTTTCATACGCTTTATATATATATATATATATATATTATAATAATATATATTATAATATATATGTTATTTATATATGTATAATAATACATATATATTATAAATTAAAAAAAAAAACAAAATTATAGAAATTTGTTTATATAAAAGAAAAAGGTATAATATATTTATAACAAATCTTATATTATTATGATGTGTTTAATTATATGGTTCTCATTCAATATCGTTAAAATATTATTATATATATTAAATATATACGAAATATTCCCTCTTCATATATAAAAATTTCTTTATAACAATTTTTTAGAATAAACCAAAGGAGAAGAATTATATACATATATTATAATATATATATTATATATATTATATTTATATATATTAATTAAAAAAAATCAACTTCAACTTTTTTTATATATGTATAAAATATAACTTTTTGAAGAAAAATATTTTACCATACTTTCTTTTATTTTCTCTTATAAAAAAAAAAAAAAAAAAATAGGATTATATTATTATATCAATAAATATATATATATAATAATAATATTAATATGATATATATATATATATATATATATACTCAATATTTTATTATATGTAAAAATAAAAAATAATAAAATTTCTTTTTTTTTTTTTTGATATAAGAATGAAAAATTAATGATATATTTTATATTTTAAAATAAAATATTTTTTTTCTGATTTGTTTTTTCAACAATATTAATATATATATTTATATATATATATATATATATATGTATTTTATTTTTATATAATTTATATGAAAAAATCACCATTTAATTAAAAAGTAAGAAAAAAGAAAAGAAAATTAATTTTTTTTAATATTAATAAATATTTAACACTTATAAGAATTATTTTTATTATTATATGTTCTTCCTAAAAATACATTTATCAACATATAATTTCTTACATTTTTGTTATTAATATATATAAATTTATATATTATTTTATTTATTTATTTTTCTTTTTTCTCATAGCTTGATATATAATATTATAAAAAAACAAAAAAAAACAAAAATGGTTAAAAAAATAGATAAATCTTTAAATACAAATGTAAGTTTAAATATATCAAAAAAAAAAAGAAAAATTTGAACATATATTTTATATATATATATATATATGTATATATATATATATTTTTTTTTTCCTTCCCTTTGTGCCTTTTTAGATACACCAATATCATATTGTTGGAAGAGCTATTCCTACAGCTAAGGATAAGAACCCAAATGTTTATCGCATGTGTATATTTGCTAAGAATGATACTAATGCAAAATCTCGCTTTTGGTATTTTATGAAAAAGATTAATAAACTTAAAAAATCTAATGGAGAATTATTAGCATGTGAACAAATTAAAGAAAGGTTTCCCTTACGTGTAAAGAACTATGGTGTTTTATTAAGATATGATAGTAGAACAGGTACTCATAATATGTATAAAGAATTTAGAGATACAACGAAAGAAGGAGCTATAGCTCAATTATATTCTGAAATGGCTGGTAGGCACAGAGCAAGAGCCTCATCTATTAATATTATAAGAATCTCTGAAATAAGTTCTAGTTTAGTCAGGAGACCACATATTAAACAATTATTAAAAAGAAGACTAAGATTTCCAGCATTGCATTTACCAACCTTACAAAAGGAATATAGAAAGAAATTTGCATCAAAAAGACCATCCACATATAGAATGTAAAACGGTAAAAATAATAACACGAATTATCACAATAATTTTTCACATATGTGTATATATGTATATATATATATATATATATTATCAAAGGGACAACCGTTTCAAGAAAGCAAATGTTATTATTTTGTTTTTATTCTAGTGTATGTAAGCCAAGAACCAATAAAAAAGTAATAATTAAAAAGGAAATAAAATAAATATACATATGTAATTATACATATAATAAGTATGTGTATTTATTATTATTTTTTTTTTTAATGCTATTTATTTATTATTACATCTTTTTATTTAATTTTTGTATTTTTTTATATAATTCCTTTATTTCTTTCTTTATTTCTTTTTTTTTTTTTTTTTTTTTTTTTACTTTAATTAAATTTTAAAATACGTTATAAATTTTAAATATTTTTTATAAATAAAAAAAAAAAAAAAAAAAAGACGAAATAATAAAATAAAAAAATAAAAAA
>NC_033658.1:1507908-1510400 GCF_001601855.1 Plasmodium reichenowi | reverse complement strand
ATATATATATATATATATATTTATATCAAAAAATGTGACGAATTAAACAGTTTGCATCTTCATTATGTAAGATGGACTATATGCTGCGAAGGAGTAAATACCTGCGGTCACAGTAGCTGAAAAAAAAAAAAAAAAAAAAAAAAAATATATATATATATATATACACATATATATATTTATATTTATTTATTTATTTATTTATTTATTTTTATTACCTGAAAAAACTACAGTAAGTATCCAAGAAAGAAAAACTGTTCTAAATAATCTCAGATTAACACAAGATGTATTAAGAAAAGAAAATGGATATTTAATTTTTTCTGTTAGGGTAAAACTTTTATCCTTGTCAACTTGAATTATATCCTTGTCCATAGATTTTCTTGCATGTTTTTTATTATCTGCATTCATTTTGGCCTCAACTAGACCTAAACCTATAACACTAGAAACTGCACAGTGTGTAGAACTTAAAGGAATACCACATATACTAAAAAATAAAACAACAAGTCCGGAAATAAGTTCTATGGTAAAACCTCTAGCAGGTGTTATTTTAATTAACTTCATACCAACAGTTTTAATAACTCTATATCCCATAATAGATAAACCTAAAGACATGGATAAACCCCCAAATAAAAGTATATACCACTGTACTTTAATTTTCCCTCTAATTCCATTATTATATGTATTAAACACAGCAGCAAATGGACCGATAGCATTAGCTGTATCGTTAGCACTTTGAGCTACAACACCTAATATAGCACTTATAATTTGTAAGGAGGAAAATACAATTTCTGTTTGTGGATCGAAGTTTTCTATAATAACATTTTCCATATTTTTTAAATCTCCTCCTCCTTTACCTTTTCCCTCATTACTCTTACTATTAATGTTACCATTATTGCTGTTGCTGTTATTATTATTTTCGTTCATGTTGGTAACCTTATCAACATTCTTTTTTAACATATTTTCATGAGATTTCTCTTCGCTTTCATTATCTTTAATATGTACCACATGATGTGATTCTACACTTCCTGTTTTGTCGGTTCCTTTTGTTTTGGAATCATCTTGTTGACTCTTTACATTTTTATCACCTGGTAATACTAATATAATACTATTATTACTCTTAGTGCTATTAACTACTTGGTTTTGCTTGGTTCCATTAGGTGTTTTGTTATTTGCTTGGGTTAACTGGGTTTCATTTGATGCTACAGAATTTAAACTACTGTTAATAATTGCGCAGAAATTATTCTGTGGGTTCTTTTCTATATCAGCTAATTCTTCACAAAAAATTTTTTTCTTCAAATTGTAATTATTTATCCTTTTGTTATATATAATATATATAACAAAAGAACCTATTGCTGTTAATACAGATGATAATATGATACATATAATAGACGCATAAAAACTATGAGCAGCACTCCAGTCTTCAATATAACATGGTGATGATACAATCACTTTTCCATCTTTCTTCATTTTACATTGTGTATTTATTACTATTGGGTTATGGAATATTAAAAAAACACTAAATGGTAAGGTAATTAAAAATATTAAAAACCAATACATCTTTTTTATTATTTCAAAAGAATTTTTTTTTCTCAAAATTAACATTCTTAATACAGTAAATGCTATTGCAGAACAGGTTCCAGCTAATATTGGAGCAGCTAACCAAGATATTACAATATTATTAATTTTTTCCCATTTTATTGATTTCATATTACCTGTCGCTAATCCAAAACCTAATAATGCTCCTATAATACTATGAGTTGTTGATACAGGTAATCCAGCTCTTGTAGCTACAGCTAACCAAACCGTTGCACCCATAAGGGCACAACACATTCCTAACATTAAAAATTCTGGAGTGTCATAGAAAACTTGAAAATTTATTATCTTCGAACGTATGGAATCAGTAACTGTACCTCCTAATAAGGAAGCTCCTAATGCTTCAAAAAAAAATGCAACAATTAAAGCCTTTTTTATAGAAATAGCTTTTGAACCTATAGATGTACTAAATGTGTTCGCTATGTCGTTAGCTCCAGTAACAAAGGCCATAAAAAAACATGCTATGCCACTCGTAATAACCAACCATAACATATCAGGACCTGTGACCATTGGATTTTTTTTTTTTTTTCTTTTTTAAAAACGATGGGTTCTAAAATTTTACGGAGTTGTGCGTAAGAAAAATAAAAAATATAAAAACGAAATCTACAATAAAAATTAAAATGTACAAATAAATATAAATATATATAAATATATATAAAATTACACGCGCAAGAAAAAAAAAAAAAAAAAAAAAAATAAATAAAAAATAATTTTTTTTTTTTTTTTTTTTTTTTTTTTAATATTTTTTTTAACTAATAATTTTTTTAATGAATAAAATATGAAAGTTCATTTTTACATTAACTTAAAAATGAAGAATATAATTGATACATAATTTAAACCATCTGTTATATTTAGATAAAAATATAAAAAAAAGGAATATACAGATAATTTTTCATGTGTAT